>NC_142014.1:7008386-7020886 GCF_049901735.1 Notechis scutatus
GAGATGGGAAGGTGACAGTAAGTGCCTGTAATAAATTCATTGAATCCTTGAGAGATTATAATATTTCATTTTGTGTATCCAAAGAAGTGTTAGTTAATGAAAATAGGTATTTCTGCTATTCTGTAAATTCTTGCATTCTAGTAAAAAATATACATTAGTGCCAAGGATGTTGCAACACATATATTGTAATTGGAGAACATTTTATAGTTATATGATCCAGAAATGCTCATGTGATATTATCTAAGCAAAATAAAACTCTAGGATAAATTTAATAGAATTATAAAAGGCTTGAGAAAACTTGTTTCAAACAAAATCTAGTTTGTGGGGGGACGCTTGTTTCAGAAGTAACCCACGTATTAGCAGACATTTTCACATTAGGAAGGAATATTTGGGTCCAAATCATCATTCAGAAAACTTCTAAATCATATTCCCAACTCCCAACTTCCCAACTAAATCATATTCCCAATTCCCTCACGCTGTGGAACAGCACCAGGCCGTGGCATGCCAGAAACCGGGCCAAGCAAAGCCCCATCCATGGGATGCAAGCAGCATGCAAAACCATGCAAAACCATGCCACCAGTCCGTGGAAAAACAACTCTCCACAGAACCAGTCCCTGGTGCCACAAAGCTTGAAGGACACTATTCTAAATTACTTACCCACATAATTTGAATAATATTCCTAAGTATGGGGTAAAAAAAAACCAAAAAATTGAACAAGTGTTCATTGGAAAGGAGTCATCTTCTCTCATATACTAACTACATATCATAAATCTGCCACAACATTTTGGGATCACCTAGAAAAGTTTCAGGTACAAGGATAGGTCCTAGGAGGAGAAAATTCATTACATGAGTCATAGTTCTGCTTGCTTAGCTATCCGTGATATTGGGAAGAGACATACCAAAGCTAATACAGGTAATCCTTGTCTTACAACAGTTGATTTAGTATTGTTCAATATTACAACAGCACTGAAAAAAATGATTTATGACAGTTTTTCATACTTACAACCATTGCAGGATTCACATGATCACATAATCACAATTCAGATACTTGGCAACTGGTTTGTATTTATAATGGTTGCAGTGTCACGGGGTCATGTGATAATTTTTTGCAACCTTCTGACAAGCAAAGACGAGGAGGAAGCCAGTTTCATTTAATAATCGTGTTATTAGCTTAACAACTGCAATGATTCACTTAACAATTGTGGCAAGAAAGGTCATAAAATGGGGCAGAACTTACTTAACAAATGTCTTAACATAAATTTTGGGCTCAGTTGTGGTTGTAAGTCAAGGACTATTTGTATTCTGTAGTTAGCTGATTGTCACATTGTGACAGGATTCTTTTTGAACTGGAGGCATATGGTTTTGCAAGGTTGGCAAGTGAAAGAGAAAAGTAAGAGAATGGGCACCTGAATGCTTTTTGCTAGTGTATATAAAGTGATGCTATTTACAGTAGGTATTTACACCACAATACTGGTGTTCACCCAGTGTCAGCTGCACTGATTTGAGCAAGAGGTACCAAACTTCTTTTAAATTAATTCTTATCCCTTTAAATTAATCCTTATCTCTTACACTCCATAAATTGCTCTTCCTTTAATTAATTATTTTTAGTAGTCTTCCTCAAAAAGAATACAGTAATGATAGCAAAATGAAAGGCAATTCAGGTTAAACAAATATGAAGACAAAGTAGCATAAATAAATCACCAAAGGGCAAAGACAAGTTCCTTTGCTTAAAATTCCAAAGTCTTATCTGAATACATAGAAGACTTTTAAAGAAATCCCACATTCTTGTTTTTTATGTATTACAATATTTGTATACTGCTTGTTATAAAAGATCTCTAAATTATAAAAATCAGTATTACAAAAACAATTGAAAAAGGTGGTACAATAAATAACTTTAATAAATTGTATACAGTTTTGTCCCTCTCATCTATGAAAAATCCTATGTTCTAACATAAAGGATTGGCATAGTGCATGTCAGATTCAAGCAGTGTGGCCTCACTGCTTTTGTCAATGGGCAGATTGTTTAGGGGCCATCCAAGCTTTTTTGGTATGGCACTCAGTGTGCCAATAACCACTGGGAGCACAATGTTACTGTTCAGTTTATGCCATAATCTTTCCATTTCAATTTTCAAATCTTGATACTTTGTGATCTTCTCCACTTATTCTACTTTCTCTATCCTATTGTCTCCTACTATCCTCTGATATTGTCATATAAATTATCTACATCTGCTGCTCAACCACAGTTAAATCTGATCAGTTTTTATTCAGAAATCTACAATATTTTAATCTGTTTATTTTCGACTACTTTTCAAAGCTGACCAGGAATAAAAATAATATAAAAAAACTACTCTTTGCAGATGATCAAGCACTGTTAGCAAGTACAGCTAAAGAACTTCAACAACATCTCATGTCATGAACCAAGAATGCAAGACAAATAATAAGAAAATTATTTAAGTTATTTAAATTATAAAGAAAAAAACAAAAGTAATAGTAATTGGGAAAGTACAACTTAAACATAATAATAGACGGAACAGCATAAAACAAGTATCAGAGTTCAAATATTAAGGAACAATATTTACTGGAGATGGAAAAATCAATAAGGAAACTTCAATTTAAAAAATCACTATGGCGAAAAAACAAAACTAGCTACGTAGCAAACTTTAAAAACAGATAGAACACCTTATGCTGATAGATAAAAGCAGAATGTACCAATTACCACTGCAAGCAAGAGGAAAACCTCCCATGCACAAAATCCACCCGTACCTTCTACAATTTTGTAAACACCAAACTTAAAGACTCAAGAACCATCCCACCCCTAAAAGGACCAAATGGGGAAGACTGTAGTGATGAAGCCATCAAGGCCAACCTCTTCAACATGTTCTTCAGTTCAGTCTTTGTAAACAGCAATGGCTCATGCCCCACATTTCCTAGTCGTACCACGACTAACTGCAATGATATATGTATTGACTTTACAAAATATAATGTAGAAAAGGCACTATGTAACCTAAAACCATCCCTATTTATTGGTCCTGATGGATTATGTGCATACTTCTTAAAAAAGCTCTTCACTGTCATAGCAGAATATGTAATGTTCATAGCATAATATATGAGATCATTCAGAACCAGCTCCTTACTGAACCTATGGTCCTTAGCAATGGTCATCCCTATCTTCAAAAAAGGTGACCCAAGCCTGGTTGAAGACGACAGACCAATCTCTCTGTGTTGCATCACATGCAAAGTCGTGGAAGCAATCATTAACCAATCCATTACCCTCCACTTAGAGTGAAACAACCTACTCACCAAAAATTTTTTGGTTTCAGGAAAAAATTGTCCTGCAATCTGCAACTCCTACACTGTAAAAACATATGGACTACTCTACTCGACCAGGGTAAAGCAATAGATGCAATTTACATAGACTTCTGCAAAGCCTTTGGATCACTGGTACATGACAAACTATTGTTAAAACTAAACTTACGGCATTTACAGATCCCTTTATAAATAGATTACTGCATTCCTGTCAAACAGACAACAAATAGTAAAAATAGGGAGCACCCTATCAAACCCTGCACCAGTTAACAATGGTGTCCCCCAAGGTAGCATTTTAGGACCCACACTCTTTATACTATACATAAATGATCTTTGCAATCAACTTATAAGCAACTGCGTCCTCTTCACTGATGATGTAAAACTATTCAACACCACCAATAATGCTGCCATCCTTCAAAGTGACCTTGATTATGTGTCTGAATGGTCAAACAATTGGCAACTCCAAATCTCAACCAACAAATGCTCTGTCCTACACATTGGTAAAAAAAAAAAATCAGTACACCAAATACAAGCTAGGCGGATATGACCACGTTGACAACCCTCACTCTGACAAGGACCTTGGATTACTCATATCAAACGACTTAAGTGCCAGAGCTCACTGCAATAGCATTGCCAAAAAGACATTAAGAGTTGTAAATCTAATCTTACGAAGCTTCTCCTCTGGTAATATTGAATTGTTAACAAGGGCATACAAAACCTTTGCTAGACCAATACTCGAATACAGCTCATCTGTCTGGAATCCGCACTGTATATCAGAGATTAATACAATTGAGCAAGTCCAGAAGCATTTCACAAGAAGAGTACTACACTCCTCTGCTCGCAACAGAATACCCTACACAACCAGGCTTGAAATTTTGGGCTTGGACAACCTAGAACTACGCCACCTACCGTTGGACCTAAGCATAGTACATAACCAGTCAATGACTACTTCAGCTTCAACCACAACAATACAAGAGCACACAACAGAAACAAACTCAATGTAAACTGCTCCAAACTTAATTGCAGAAAGTATGAATTCAGCAACAGAGTGGTCAATGTCTGGAATGCACTACCTGACTCTTGTTACACCCTCAAACCACACTCCTTTACCCTTAAACTATCTACTATTGACCTCATCCCATTCCTAAGAGGTCTATAAGGGGCGTGCATAAGTGCACAATTGTGCCTGTCCTATTGTCCCCATTTATTCGTACCTATTTCCTGTATTCATACTCATGTTTATTCTTATATCTATTATCTTGTAAGCGATTGACAAATCAATTCAAATCAAATAAATAAATAAATAAAAATGGACAAAGAGATGAACATGTGATGCAGTAAGGCAAGCTAAGTATTGGGACAGCTAGTCCCACTCCTATAACATAAATACAAAGAAGCATCTCGTATTAAGCATATTCATCCCCACCTTATGTTATCAGTGCCAAACATGGACACTTACAATAAAGCATCAACTATAGTTAGTTACTATAGAAATGAGGTGACTGAGAAAAACTGCTGGAGTGACTAGTAGGAGTAAAGTCAGGAATGAGGGGGAAAGATTAGAATAGAGCCAAT
Source organism: Notechis scutatus (assembly GCF_049901735.1). Classification (NCBI taxonomy): domain Eukaryota; kingdom Metazoa; phylum Chordata; class Lepidosauria; order Squamata; family Elapidae; genus Notechis; species Notechis scutatus. The sequence continues at coordinate 7,013,268 of NC_142014.1, forward strand.
ATTAAACTATACAAAGACAGCAAATAAAGTGGTTTGCCCATCTGGAGAGAATGTCTGGGGATTTCATACCATATCAGGCATACATAAAAAGAGGAGACGGTTAAAGAGCATGAGGCAGACCCAGAAGAAGATGGAAAGACAACATCAAAGACATGCTATAGCAGCAACAAATAACAGTGTTGAGGCCCCGAGAAGTGCAAGAACAAACACTTTGTATCTCCCTCAATACCCGAAGTGGTAAAAGAGGAAGTAAAGAGGAAGAAGACCATATAATACTTCTCCTTGCCAGCATTCTGTTCTTGATTTTATTACACTATTTTGATATTGGTGTTTTGTTTCCAGCACATTCAGTAAGTTCCACTTTTTAACTTGCACCAGTGCATATTCTTGGCTGCCTTTTATGTATTGAGCTAATGCATGCTTTTTCTTCTTCTATAGCTTGTTTGATTTGAAGTAAACCTCTGCCTCTATTTCTGTGGGGCAGATATAATCTATCAATATGGGAATGAAATGCATAGCAAATAATCATTAGGTTTATTGTTTTTCTCTTCAAACTGCCCAGTTCAGCTTATATCCAATTAATAATTCCATCAGTGTATTGCTTCCTTCCAATATCCTCCAGATTTTGATGCCTTTAATGGTGTTTCCACCATTCAATTTTGTTTTATAAATTTTCTCATTCTTTGTATTCTTTCCTAATCACATGTTTAACTGTCTATCTTTGATGTTATCCAACTGTAAAATGCCCAGATACATTTAGGTTTCATCCTGATGGTTCCCAATGCTTTGGATATTTGGCATTTCAATTGCATTACTATTTGTGATTTTACAATGATTTATTGTTACTGTAGCACATTTTTGTAAGTCAGGTTCCGTTGCTATTATTATGGTTGGTCACACAGTCAGCCAAATGTTCACCAGGGTTTGCTTGCTTGCTTGCTTGCTTAATCATTCATTCATTCATTCATTTATTCAGTTTCTATAGTCACTCAGTCATTGACTCTAGATGGCTTGCAATTAAAAAAAAACAATTAAAATACTAAAACATATTAAAACAATTAAATCACTAAAAACATCCAGAATAAAAATAAAAATACATAGGAGCAAGGTACTTGGCCAGTTAGCAATATAGCCAGAAAACGGGGCCCTTAACATATTCAGCACCCAGGCACAAGAATATAGCCAGGTTTTTAGGCTTATGAAAGGCTAACAGATTTGGAACCATTCTAATCTCTGCAATAGAGCAGGAGCCACTGCAGAAAAAAAATTGTCTTCTGATCCCCACCAACCAACACCGACAAGATCTGCAGCATGCCCATTCTGCTTGATCTCATTGGATAGTGGTTACAGACACATGGAAAAAGGTGATCCCCCAGGTACCCCCGTCCTGAGCCATGTAGGACTTTAAAGATAACCACCAGCACTTGGAATTGTACCCAGAAACACACTGGTAACCAATGTAGTTCATACAGAAATAGGGTTATGTGTGCCATGTTATCTGGCACCATTTCTGCACCAATTGAAGTTTTCAAATGGTATTCAGGGGCAGCCCCATGCAGAGTGTGTTATAGTAGTCTAACTTAGAAGTCCAAGTCCAGGTATGGATGCAATTGGTGCAACGCCTCTTCAATCAGGAGTTGCGAGTTCAGGAGGATCCCCAGATTGCACATTGGGTCTGTCTGGGGAAGTGCAATCTCATCCAGAACCTTTTACCCCAGCCAGGATAAAATCCTCTTGCTAGGGTTTTTATCCCAACTATCAAGTTCTTCCTAAGAATCTGGGATAGAGAGATGATGTTGTTTGATGGTGTTAAAGATATAATTACAAGAGATAAACTATTCCAATAAAGTGGATTTTTGTAGTTGCCTGCTGGTGAGTTTGTCCATGATAGTCAGTGTCAGTGGTGTTCATTTGATGCTCCAAATGTTTTCGGATTGCATTCCAGATGCCTATTACTGTTGGCACTATCTTTGTTTACATTTGCTGCAGTCATTCTACTTCTGTCTTTATATTTTGTAATGTTCTCCAGTTCTTTCTCTTCTCTTCTGCTGTTCCCAGGTACTTCCAGGTCCACATACTTTTTTGCCTTTCTTATTGACAGTTGTTAAATTTGGAGTGCTTGTCTGTTCTAAATTCTAAAATCCCAAAGTACTTTAACTGCTCATTATTATCATGGTTGGTTGCATAGTCAGATAGATACTTAGACTGATTTGGGACTTTTATCCACTATTGAATTCTTCTCAAACTAGATGTTGGATACTAGATGTTGTTGTTTGATGGTATTCAAGGTATTGTTGCAGTATGTCAGGTGTTCTAAGAAAAAGCTGCCTTTTGCAATTGATTGGCGGTGACTTTGTTGATGCCAGTGATTATTCTGGTATTGTTATTTTAACAGTATTGCGTTCAAAATCAGTAAAAGATCCCAAAGTTGCTTTTATTTTTAAACATATGCTTTATAATTTCACATGTTTATGTGTCTGTGTGTCTTGCTGTACCATGCAAACAATGGTATCTATTTCATATATGAAATGAGAGATATATAATTCGCCAGTCAGGAAGGGAAATATATTATTGCATAGACTTAATTTCTGTTGTTCTTTAACTTTTTATTTAAAAAAAAAAGCATTATAAAAAGAGTTGTCTCCTCAAGATTTGTAGTTCAGTTGTATATTTATTGCTTTTCCTGACAATTTTACTCAGTTTTGAAGCTAGGATGTTGCTTGGTTGTTATAATGCAAGGACATAAATCATGATTTCTATCTAAAGAAAAAGGTATATTTAAATAATTGATTTAAATTCATTTTTCCACTGAGCATTTTTATATTACCTAAATAATGCTTTAAAACTCTCCAATAAAACCTGCTAAAGTATTTATGGTATTCAACAATTTCTACAGATAAGACATACTTGTATTAGAATTTAAGGCCGAAATATTTTTGTTGGGAATGTTAAAAGGGGACTATGCAAAAGAAATGAAATACTTAATTCTCCATATAGCAAAAATTGCGTTGGCACAGTGCTGGAAGGGTGACCAAATGCCAGCAAATAATTTGATAATTCAGAAAGTTCTTGACTGCGCTGAAATGGATCTACTTACACAAAAACTTAGATATAAGGCAGACTCAAAATATACCGTATTTGCGGCGTATAAGGCGACTGGGCGTATAAGAGCGAGCCCCCAACATTTCCACTCAAAATATAGTTTTTGTTATATACTCGCAGTATAAGACGACCCCCACTTGGAGGCATGCTTTTCAAGGCAAAAAGTCATCTCGTACGCCGGCAAATACGGTAAGTTGTAACACTTGGGGTATTCTGGATATAATTCTTGATTGACACCCCAACCCCTTTCCCCAAACTTACAAAGCCACCAAAATGCTTTAGAGAGGCAGCTTCGCCTTTCTCAGGCTGGCACTCAATTCCTCTCCCTTTCTTTGTGACAGCCCCCGCGTGCGTGCCATCGGGACTCCAAGGGTGGGGATGGACATCTGCCAGCTCTCTCTCTCTCTCTGTGTGTGTGTGTGTGTGTGTGTGGGAGGGTAATTCCGCTATCTCTGGCCTCCGCTCGGTTTAAAGTCGCTTGGCCGGTTCCCAGAGAGCCGGGCGGAGGGTGGGTGGGTGGGTGGGAAGGAGGAGGAGGAAGAGAGACTTCGGCTGGGCTTGAAGGGGCTTCGCCAAGCTCCGCCCCGTCGCTCTTGCACCGAGTGACAATGTATTTACCGGCGCATAAGACGACCCCCACTTGAGGCATGTTTTTAGGGCAAAAGTCGCCTATACGCCGGCAAATACGGTACTACAGCTTGGGAAAAATGGTACAATTGAATAAAGAAGAAAAACCAGGAAATTAAAAGATAAGGATTTGAAAAATGAAGTGGTTAAACCAATAGCATATACCAAAAATAGAAAATGAATATTAGTAAAATTGTTTTCAATAAATGATCACACCGTCTTAGCTGATAAGAAATATATGTTTTATGTCAATATTTGTATTTGTATATTGGTTTTGTTTGTAACAAGACGTATTTATACACACACACACACACACACACACACACACACATATACATAGGCCAGATATACATACATACATACATACATATATATATATATATATATATATATATATATATATATATATATATATATATATATATGGTATTCAGCTTTGTTCAGGTATTTTCCACGTCATTATAGTTGTGCTTTTATGTTTTAAAGTTGTCTGAACACTGCCTTACCAATGTTTCGGCAGGATCTCATCTGCCATCATCAGGCTTCTGTATAGTGTTCATCTGTGAGTCAGACTTTCACAGCCATTTCTGTTTTAAATTTATTGCTAGCCTACTGCTGTGCCAGAATGGTTTTTCTTCATCCTGATTGGTTGGGAGTCTTGGTTTGTGTTTATTGGTCTTGTAGTTTGCTGTGTTCTGCTTGATTGGTGTCTCTAATATCTTCTGTCTGTTTTTTGGCTCTTTTTGTATCTTGATTGGCTGGCAGCATTGTGTTTCCTGTATTGGAGGCTTTTAGTGCAGCTTGGCTCCTAGTAAACGGACGGCTATCATTTATTAGGAAGCTAGGTTTCATCTGGGTGCCTGGTTGGGATGTGTTTGAGCTGGAGGTATGGGGGGGTCTCTTTGTGCCCAGGTGTTTGCCTGGCTTGTGGTGTGGAGATTTTTTTTTTTTTTTGTGACTGCAGGCTTCCAGACAAACAAAAAAATATTAGAAACACCAATCAAGCAGAACACAGCAAACTACAAGACCAATAAACACAGACCAAGACTCCCAACCAATCAGGATGAAGAAAAAACCATTCTGGCATAGCAGTAGGCTAGCAATAAATTTAAAACAGAAATGGCTGTGAAAGTCTGACTCACAGATGAACACTATACAGAAGCCTGATGATGGCAGATGAGATTCTGCCGAAACGTTGCTACAACTTTAAAAGCACAACTATAATGACGTGGGAAAATACCCGAACAAAGCTGAATACCATATATATATGTGTGTGTGTGTGTGTGTGTGTGTGTGTGTTTGTGTGTTTTCTTAAGTTTATATATCTTTTTAATCTTTAATAATGTTTATTTTAAAATTTAAAAAAGACATACGTGTATTTGTCATACCACATATACTTTCATATACAGTTATTGTGCATTAAGCATGGTAATTGACAGTTGGATTATTTTCAGTGTTTTTGTTTTCCTTTTGCTTCATTCTACTTTGGTGTAGCTCTGTCTCATGAAAACAAAGTTGTATACCTATGACTGTGGCATTAGAATTTTGAATGTCACACGAGGTAAAAAAATAGAAAGGTGTCTTTTTTTGCATCCTAAAATATAACTTGGATCTTAGGAAAAGCTGATGTGTAAGAGAAATCACGGTGCCCAGTTATGCACTTAGCAGTTTTTCCTGGATCAATTTCAAATATAAATATGAATATTTGTAAAATATTTGTCACATTTATTATTTATATTTCATAAGCCTCCTTAAACTGAGGGAATCTGCAAAAAAGCAATTAATTGTGTGATATTTTTATGTTTGTATTAATAATATTGTCATACAAAAACAATTACATGAAGATATATGTTAAATGTTGACTTATTTGGATATTTATTCATTGATTAGGTAAATTATACTTTTATTGTATTATTTTTATATTTTACTGTATTGTATTGTGTAAGCTGCCTTAAATCATTTACTGAAGCAGCACCAATAAAACAAGCAAACTAATAGAAATTTTAATATACCTGCATATAAAGTATTTTGTAATATTGGATATTTGCTGATAACTTTGATTGAACAGAAAAAAATCGATGGCATGAAACCCAATTTAGAACACAGGTAGCCTTTGACTTATAACCACAATTAAACCCAAAATTTCTGCTGTTAAGTGAGATAGTTACGTGAGTTTTGCCCTATTTTATGACCTTCCTTAACCACAGTTGTTAAGTGAATCACTGCAGTTGTTAAGTTAGTAACACAGTTGTTATGTGCATCTGCCTTCCCCATTGACTTTCCTTGTCAGAAGGTTGTCATAGGGGTTCACATAACCCTAAACACTGTAACCGTCATAAATATGATCCGGTTGCCAAGCATCCAAATTTTGATCACGTAACTATGGGAATGCTACAATAGTTGTAAGCATGAAAAACAATCAATAAGTCTCTTTTTTCAGTGTTTTGTAATATTTATAAATGAATATGGAATTTCTTTAATAATAGGCAAGGATTTTAGTGTATATATGAATACTATTATTTGATATAAAGCAATGAGATATTCCAAATCTAAGATTCTAAGTTATGTTTTAAAGGAAGATATGATAATAAAATATTAATTTGAATTGAATGGAAATTTTAACTGGTATTGAGTTATGAGATAAATAGTTATTTAATATATTTCTATGCTGCTAAAGCCACATACAAACCCAGAATTGTGGAAGTAGATCTAATGAGTAAAGTTACACTTGAATATCAGTAGAACTTTCTTAATGGTTCAACAATAGAATTAACAGGTACACTTTCCTTGAGGTGATTCTGGAAATGATCAGAAGCCAGACACCTTGTGCAGGTAGTCCTTGAATTAAAACAGTTCATTTAGTGTCCGTTCGAAATGTCCGCCACTGAAAAAAGGGACTTATGGCCATTGCAGCATTTCCATGGTCACATGATTTACGTTTGGATGCTTGACAACTGACTCACATTTATTATGGTTGCAATGTCCTGGAGTCGTATTTTGTGACCTTCTAACAAGCAAAGTCAATGGGGAAACAAGATTCTCTTAACAACCGTGTTACTAAACTCACTTAACAAATGTCTCACTTAGCAACATAAATTTTGGGCTCAATTGTGGTCATAAGTTGAGGACTATTTGTATGCAATATTATGATATGCACACATTTTTTCTTGTCAGTTGAATGTCAGTACAGCTTAGGTCAAATATCATTCTCTTGGATTCATCACAAAACTGTGTTGGGTTGTGGTAGTCTAACTGAAGAACAATTTTGTTACACTGAACGTATTTATCTTCAGGGGAACTTAAATGCACTTAGTCCAGAAAGCTCTGTTATCTTTTTACGGCAAGAATGAATAGTGCCATATAACAACAAAATATCTTCTTCATGGAACTTTGTTTTCCAGATTACCTATGGCATCTCCCACAATATTCAAAGCAGTCAATCATTTGCTTGAGTCAGTAGAGACTTTAGCATAATTGCATAACAAATGAGGGCCTTATACAAAGCCAAATTTTCTTTAGTTACTCTTGATAAGTTTAGTGTCCCATGGGCCTCTGGCTAGAGAACCTTTGTATGTCCCTCCAAACTATTTAGCTTATTCTATTTCTTTATAGAGAAGAATATATCTTTCTGACATGAACAGGCAGTTAAATACAAGAAATCATACACATATTTACATTGTAGAATATGAAGCAAACCTAGGATATTAATAAATATACTAATAATCCATAAAGAATTTTCTGTACTGAAATATTTATGATCTACTTCTGCGTTGTCATTGTTTCTGAGGGATATATTTCCCATTCTGAAAACTTGCATTTTAGTGAATTACATAAAATAGCCACAAGGTATTAAGATGAAAGAACTCATTAACTCTGTCCCTGTATCAAGC
>NC_142014.1:7205886-7255886 GCF_049901735.1 Notechis scutatus
CTTTATCCTTTTGTTTTTGTAGTATTATGACATAAATGATTGTACCATATTGAAAGCCTGCCATGTGATTGTCTATTTTTAAATGCTCATTTATCCTACCCAACATTAAAAATGTCTAGCAATAATTCACAAAACATATGAAATGTAAACTTTTGAGCTTGATAAAATCTGATGTGTCTAGAATTAGCGTGCCACAGTTCTGAGGTCTTAAAAAACAGATCAGCATCAAAAAGGGATTCAAACAAAGTTAAATCCATATTTTAAAATGCTTGGCCTATCCCTTTCTTCAAGGCATCTATGCACGTAAAACTGGAAGTTAAGTCCTATTAAACAAAGTGAGACTTTTGAGTAAAGATGACATGGTTCGAGTGTGATGGATTATGGATCTTAGCATACAATTAATAGCAAACTGTTGGTGCCAAGAAGATCAGTGTGTGTTGTGTGTGTGTGTGTGTGTGTGTGTGTGAATCATTATAAACTCTGCAGTCCTATTTTATTTAAACTAAAGATTTATTGTTTTAAAACAGATAACAGTATTTCCATTTGTATCATAGATTTTTTCCTACGAATTAATATGAGAAGCTGTGACTCAAATTAAAAGCTAAACTGTTTATAAAAATATTATTAGTCCACCAAGTTTCCTTTTTCTCTACTAAAATATCTGATGACTGTTGCTTCATATTATGAGGCACCTCTCTTATGAAACATTCCTTCCCCTGAAATTAGATTGGCCCCATCACTTTTGATATTCCAAACGGTTCTCACGACCCATGGGAGTAGAGACCTGGCTAGATGGCTCAACGGTTAAAGCCATTTTTCATTCTCCCTTCACTTTGATTGTATTTTGGATATTTAGACTATTGTTATTACAGTTTTTTATATCTGAATTTGCTATTTTTATATTATTTTATCTTTAATATAGAAAAATATGTTTATCTGGGCTGTGCACCACCCAGAGTTGCCTTTAGTGAAATTTGGTTGATACATAAAAAAATAATGTTAATAGTTCATGTTACTCTGATCCCATTCTGTATTATTGAGGGTTGTAATGATAAGAACCACGAAACTTTATAATGTTTTGTCATGAAGTAAGTTGCATCAGTTGCTGAGGACTAGGTCCGTGGTTGCTTTTTTCAAGAGTAGTAATATGCTTGTTGTGTATTATAAGTAAATATAAAGATATGGTGGGTTAAAGATGTGACATATGAATACTTAAATATCCAGTGTTCAAATAAAATATAAAATAAAAGCAGCTAAACAAATTTACCCAAGCAATATAACATCTGCCTCTCTAATATTACAGAGATGATCAGCATTTATGGAATGTTGGAACAGAAATTTGAAGACATTATACTGTTAGTATCACCATACCTGGGTTACAAAGATGCTGATGTCCAGTAGATACTACAAAGATATCTTTGGTGCCATCTAAGGGTTATAGATTTTTGCAACCCAGGTCTAGTGGCCCAACTGTAAAATCAAAATTAACTTTTGTTGCTATAATGTAATTTATAGGATAGACCAGTGGTTCTCAATTTGTGGTTCAAGGACCTCTGGGGGGGGGCACAATATCGTCATGGGGTCCACAAAGGCTTGAAGAAATGTTATGATTTAAATCTTCAGTTAAATCTTGGGGGTTCACGACCATCACAAAATATATTTAAAAGGGTCCATGGTGAAGAAAAGATTGAGTGCTACTGGGATAGATATTATGTAATTTTTTTAAACAGGAAAGAAGTTACAAGAATGCTAAATATCATTTTATTTTCATACATCTGCCAACGTATTATTCTGATTTGTAAATTTTAAAAACGTATTATTCTGATTTGTAAATTTTAAAAAACAAGAGAGAATTTCTAAATAAACATGGACTATATACCTTACCTTCTAATGATAATTACTAGAATGGACAGGCCATGGCACAAACAGGGTTATTTTCAATTAGACAACTGAGTGAGTAGATAGCAAAATAATGTTTATTTTCGGAATGTTTAAACAAGATATGTGATTTCATAGAAATTACAGTGAAATAACATTTTGTTACCTTACCTTCTAATGATAATTACTAGAATGGACAGGCCATGGCACAAACAGGGTTATTTTCAATTAGACAACTGAGTGAGTAGATAGCCTCAGTATGTATCAAGCTACATATCTGTGGCACTTCTACCCTTCAAAATAAAATAATAGTTAAAAAGAATAATAGTTAAGACATATCCATGGACAAGTTATTGCATCATAACTTATAGAAAAATGTTTATTAAGTATTCTATTCCAGTGTTAAGAAGGAAAACAATATATCTCCAATCTTTCTTCTGTAGGTGCCTGTGTCAGTGGCCATGATGACTCCCCAAGTGATCACCCCTCAGCAAATGCAACAGATTCTTCAACAACAAGTTTTGTCTCCTCAGCAGCTTCAAGCACTTCTTCAACAACAGCAAGCAGTTATGTTACAGCAGGTAATGTTGGATACTTCTTTGGATAATTATCAGAGTTTCGGCTTATTATATAGTCAGCCCTACTTGCTAGTGAGAGGTCATGTGTTTGCTTTCGTAAAAAGGAATAATATAAGTCTGTGACAAATTCTCTTAGCCTAAAACTTTTTCAAGGGCCTAGAGAATCCATTTTTCAACTTTGAATACAACTTTAACATCTCGTTCAGGAACAATAATGGCAGGTGGAGTGTGAAGAAAGGAATTTTAATTTTTTAATCCCTCCTTTATTATTATTTATAAATATCTCACAAATGTACCATCTTCCTTCTCCTATTTTCTCCACAACAACCCTGAAATAAACCAATGTTTAAATGTTCAAGAACTTAGGTACTTTTTGAGTGATCAATTGAACAAATAATGTAAATAGACTTTAAGATCACAGTTGCTTTAAAATTATATGATGTTAGTGATTACTTTTAGATAACTGGAGGGGGGCTGGGAAATTTGAATTTAACTTTTTTTTTAATCAAATGAAAACAGAAGTTGGAATGAGAAGAGTAAATCTGGAATGAAAGTCAAGAATCCCTGACATTTCTGATTGAAAACCAAATAACAATATTGTCATATAACATTACGTCTATTACCCTTTTCAACTGAACTTAGGAGGAATAGAATTAATTATCACGATGAAAATAATGTTTATTTTCGGAATGTTTAAACAAGATATGTGATTTCATAGAAATTACAGTGAAATAACATTTTGCTATACATCTGGCATGCTGCTAATCCTGCACAGGCAGGTTATTGAACTCTCCACCCTTATTATATGTGAGGAAATTGATATTGTTTAGAGAGGACAGGCAGTCAAGGAAGAAAAGGAAGGCATGAAGGTAGGAAGGCATTAGTTTGCCTTTGCTGCCCGTGATCTAGAATACAGATCTTTTTTTTTTTTAAAGGATACTTTGAAATATGCACTGGGATATTTCAGACTTGACTTTGAGGGGAGAGAAGTCTATATAGATTTGCAGCTTCGTGTTCTATTTTTGTTTTACGGTATAGCTTAGCGACCACTTTGCCACGTGCCAATCTAGAAGAGTTTAGGAGATGCATAATATGTGAAACTTTACCTTTATTTATTAAAGTCAAAATGATTTATTCAGCAACAACTTCAAGAGTTTTACAAGAAACAGCAAGAGCAGTTACATCTTCAGCTTTTGCAGCAGCAGCAGCAGCAACAACAACAACAACAACAACAACAACAACAGCAGCAGCAGCAACAGCAGCAGCAGCAGCAGCAGCAGCAGCAGCACCACCCAGGAAAGCAAGCAAAAGAGGTAGAGCCTAAATAACTATTATTTCTGCAAGTAGAGCAGCTGGGGAGGAGAAAAATAAGTTATTATCAACATAATACGTTGATTTTTGTTTGGTGTTTGTTTTTTTGCAAAGACCGTCTTTATAAGAAGCTATTGGCATTGAAATAATTCTAAGATAGCTCATGCAGACAATGTTATGTATAAATAATGCCCCCTTAAGATATGTTCATATAGAGAATATCTTGGGTGAACTAAGATGTCTGTAGATACAGATTTTGCTTCTTAAGGATGATTCCATAATTGAAGAGGTTGGGAAAAAATGCTCTGTGCTGTGATTGCAGAAATCACCACCAGGAAGTGACAGCTGTATCCATGGAGATTCTGGTTCATACAAGGCATTCTCTGTGCAAAAATGTCCTTGGGGAACATTGCAAGAAGACAAAACTGACTTCGTGAAATGGCCCATAGAATTGGTAAGATGATCAGACAGATTGCTAGATAGATAGATAGAATAAACATGATCCAATAAATAGTTGGGTTACACAGACTGGAGGTTATTCAGAATGGTTTTTATGCTGGGCATAATATTCACATTGAGTACTCCAAATATTCATTTAATTAAAATGATGAATTCTATATAATTTTATATTTCAACATTTTAAACTTTAAAGAACTAACTTATATAATCAAGGATATTATTTTAATAGTTCATTTGAAATCTTTCTATGAGAATGCTATTGTTCTTAGCCCTTTCATCCTGAAGATCAGTGCTTAAATACATTCAGTGAAACCAATGACAAAATAGGATGCTACAGCTTATTTTGTTTGCAGTTGTGAAACCTGAGTTTGCCATCCAGTTATATTGTCTTTCATACAGTGGTGAACAAAGTACTGATTGACTGATATATATATAAGGAAGCTTGAACCGATAAAGGACTTATCTTCTCTTTGTGATATCCCTAGTTCAGAAATGGATTGGATAATAATGGCTAGTAGAAAGTTATAAAAAAAATTGGGCATAGATTTTGAAGTCACAGACCCTGATTAATGAACTCTTACTGTACAGTTTGGAATGGTGAGTAGAAAGTTGCAGTTTGATGTGCTCATAAATCAACATGACAAGCCAGTATCTCAGGCCTGGACTTGTCAGCAGACTGCATCAGCTATAAACATAATATAAACAAACATGTTTCAAGTAGTTAAATTGAGCAGCAAGTATATCCTAGACATTGTCTTGTAGCTTCCCATTATGCAAACATACACGATCCAATTCTGACCTCCCAAGGCATTGTTTCTGTTTGGAGTTGTAAATAGAATTTCAGACAGCTATCAAATACAGAATAGAAATTACTCCCTTATTTCTCCCGAGGCTCTGAGAAATCCACACGACTTACTCCATTATGCAGTCTGTTTTCCAGTGAGTGGATCAGAAGTTTCTCTTGTCATCCAAACTTAAAAAAAATAAGGAAAGGTCTTTCTCTGAAGTGTGACTACATCCTTATATCCTCCTGAGCTTAAAGACTCTAGCTTATCTTGTAACACCTCACAAAATTGGAAGTTAGCACTTTCCTTTATAATAAGATGCTTCTTTACCATGAATATAATGCTAGGGACCTAATGTATTCCAACAAGCACAGCAAAGGAGGTAACAGGCTAGTAAAATGAAGGCTACACCTCAGTTTACTAATAGATCACTGGAGATTTCCTTTATGGGCCACTGCAGTTCATAGTTACTCAGCTGGAAAAATAAGGCTGCTTTTGAATTAAATTTTGAGGTAAAGAATTACGCCTTCATGAATTTTACCTATTTGTTCTTTAAGTTGAAAAAGTGGTTTGTCTTCTTTCTTCTGATTCTTTGCTAAAAAGAATCCTAAAGCGGATCATCTTTCCCACGAAAATCTAATTATTTGTAAAGCGAGTTTTCTTTTTTAAGAAACTAGCCCTATTTCTACAACACAATAGCTATTGCTAATTCATCACGGAAATAAGCCAGAGCCGTTGGCTGAATCTTGCCTTTTTCACTCCTCCGTTACATTTGTCCTTCTGTTTTGAAGCAGCAACAGCAGCAGCAGCAACAACAACAACAGCAGTTGGCAGCCCAGCAGCTTGTCTTCCAGCAGCAACTCCTCCAAATGCAACAACTTCAACAGCAGCAACATCTGCTGAATCTTCAGCGTCAGGGACTCATTTCCATTCCTCCTGGCCAGCCCACTCTTCCTGTCCAGTCATTGCCACAAGGTATGATATGACTGATTTCTAGATCCCCACCTTCTTCCGGTTGTAGTTCATCGTGATTTCCAACTTGGTATTTCTGCCTTTACTTTAGTTTGATTGTTCAAATATTTCAAATAAATTTATTTTATACAAGAGGCTGTGCATATGAGCAGTGTTTTGTATTTTCAAATGTGTAGCTTTGATAGAAGAAACTTTCATCTTTGCGAGCTGAAAACTATTGCAATTTGTGTTCCATTTTTAGTATTTTTTAGTATTTATTTGATTTGTCAATCGCTTACAAGATTACAAGTATAAGAATAAATATAGTTTTGAATACATGAGATAGATACTTATAAGACAAATAAAAAACAATAGGACAGGGACGTAGGCACGATTGGTGCGCTTATGCACGCCCCCTATTTAATTAAAAACAAAGGGGGTAGGAGAGAATACCCGAAATTAAGGTTACATTGCCAAAACAGTTTGATATATTAATGTTGACAGTGCCGTAGCTTAGATATTTTAGGACAAAGTTGTGTGAATCTATCCAAACATAGCACGTTAATATCATAGAGTTATAAGTATTACTCAGTTCAATCAATATCATTGATACTGTAAAAGAAGGATATCAAAACAAACTGTAAAAGAAGGATTTTTACCATTTTTTTTAGCATGTTTTCTGTTATTTTCATGATTGAAAATAATTTAATTAATTATTTTCCATAATTTCAGGTTTTTTTAGTAGATGTCACAGCTCAGGGATATAGGTTGGAAACTGATGGGAATAAGCAGGTTCTCTGAGAGCCTTTTTCACTCCTATATATATATAGTATAGTATATATATAGTATATTCCGTTTTTTTAACTGAATACAGATTCCTTTTGCATTCCCACTTTTGACATATATATATATATATATATATATATATATATATATATATATATATATATATATATATAGTATATTCCGTTTTTTAACTGAATACAGATTCCTTTTGCATTCCCACTTTTGACATATTTTTTTTACCATAAACATATATATATATATATATATATATATATATATATATATATATATATATATATATATATATATATATATATATATAGTATATTCCGTTTTTTTAACTGAATACAGATTCCTTTTGCATTCCCACTTTTGACATATTTTTTTTTTACCATAAACAAGTTACATATATGAAAGGAGAGTGCTACATCTTTGGGTAGTAAAATACTTTTGTTCTTTACCATGGAGTAATGGCTAATATAGTATTTCTCCTTCACAACTGCACTTTTTTTGTATGGAGGTGATATGGTTGCAGTCTTTCCAATAGCAAGTACATTCTACTTTTGTTATAATTTTCATCTCAGAATGTTTGACAGATTAGATTGGAATCTGGATTCAACTACAGAATGGATTAACAAATCATTCCTGTTTTTTGACAATGTAAGAATTGAAAATGACTATAGCTCAGCAGACATGCATATTCTTGGAGAAGCAACACAACTTATTACACTCCACAAATTTCATAATTCTCCCATGAAAAATTGCAATTCAATAGAGAGGACTGTTTTTGAGAAGTATGTACACATCGTACATCTTTGTCCTAAAAGGCACATCAATGTAATGCACATTAATACTTAGCTTAAGATGAAGTTTCCTGTCACACATTGTTCAGAACTTTAGTGTTTTAAATGAGATGTCTGCAAATGTTTAAAATTCTGATAATATTCTTGACTAGTTGGATACCCGTGTTTTGCTACAAAACTATGTGATCGGGCTTAGTTTTGGGGGAGGAAAATAAGCAAAAAAATAAATAAATCTGCTTCTGCCTACCAGCATCCATCAGTATTCACCCGGCTAGCATCCTGTCACTGTGAGTTGAGGGCTGTTTGGAAACTGAAACAGTATTTGCTGTGTGGGCAAGAAGGTGACAGCAAGGAGCCTGGGTGTGGCTTAGCTCAACTGTTCTGTACTAAAGCTGCTTGTTGTGAAACTAAAAATGAAACTGAAACTCCTCTGCTTGTGTTTTGCAATTGGAACAGATTTCTTTTCAGGTGGGGAGGGGAAGTAGAACGCCTTAGCATCAGAGCCGGTTAATAATAATATACAGAATACTAATGCTCTGATGGTCATTTTGAAAAATCCTTTGTTAGCAAGCATCTAGAAGCCCAGAGGAACATAAGTGCCAAATTTCAAGTTTGTAGGCTTTACGCTTCTGGAAATTTTGTAATGATGCATGAGTGGTATTTCACTTTTATATATATATAGATTAATTGAATAATTTTAATTAATCACAACATTTCATCATTCAGCAATAAAATCAATGCAGGTGAAAGTCATATGAATTTATCCATATGTTTCTCAAATTTTTAATGAGATCAAATCCTTCCAAGTATAAGTAGGGCAGAAATAGTACATTTTGGTCCAGGTTAAAAGATATAAGATTCAGTGGGAAAGGGTGTGGTTATTTTTATTATTGGCTTACATTTATGTACCCTTTAAAGAAAAAAATACCAAAAAAGCAAAAGAAAAAAACCCAAAACGAACTAGCTGCGTTGCTCCATTGAGTGCAGTTTAAAGTAATGGAAATTGCAAGTACTGACCCATTGTTATTATAAGACACGGAAAAACATACAGTACAGTACAGTATTGATTATTTTTTTCTTATAGTATAAATGCACAAACAGGAGTTTGATCTCATGTGAAGATTCTTACATAAATAATCAATTAACATTTTTTTAAAATAGAAGTTTAATATGGTTCTGGTGTTTAAAATGTATGGTTCCTCCAGATATAGAATAATTAAATTAGTTATTAGGATATGAATCAAATTTCTGGCTTCTCAAACTGAGCTTCAGAAAATCAAGATAAATTACTTGATTTCTCCCAAGCAAAAGAGACTAAAACCTTCACTCTTCCTGGGCCTGCAAAAAAGAAAAACTTCTTTATGCATTCCAAGAAAGCATTCACTCCTGGCTTGAAGGATTTTTTTGCTCTTTATCATCTTTCTAATACTCTTATTTTGTTGTTGTATACATTATTTGCCCTTCTCCATATCAAAGGGTTGTCCTAAGAAACAATGCTCACATGCTGTCACTGTTTATCCTATCCTCATTGATCATTCTTCTGCGCAGTGCTTAAGGTATGAAGGGGGGATTATATTGTATTGATTATAATATATTGATCAGGATTCTAATAATTTTGATAATTGGTCTAAATGTTGAAAGGCTGCTGAACAATTAATTAACCTTTTGTGCCATCCTCATTAATTGAACCCCCCCCCCCCATTCCATAAGAGAATTGCTTGAAACAAAGGGAGGTAATTGGCTAATAGGAAATCACTTGGAAAAATATCAAATCGCTCTTCTAGATAATCCCCACGTTCCGTTAAAGTAGAGCACCCAATTTAACTCGGCCACCTTTCTTCCCCAACTGGGACAAGATATTACACATGATTGTGTTCAAATCATTTCTGAGGTGTTTTCTGGGCACCCAGATTTGATTTGACCTCGGGGATGCAGACAGGGACCTGTATAGAGATGGCAGGGAGAACAACAAACTGGGTCTCCCCATTGGAGCTTCAGCTCAGAAAACTGAACTTACCGCCTTGACTAGAGCCTTGGAGTTGCCAGAAGGTGCAGTTATTAATACCCTGTTTCTCCAACAATACGGCCTCCCCCCAATAGGAAGTCCCAGCATGTTTTATAGGCATGAAATGAAATTAAGCCCCTCCCCCCAAATTAAGGCCTATATTAAAACATGCAAAATGGGGGGGGGATGGTGGGGGGCGGCTTGCCGTTAGGAAGTACTTTTGTTGCACACCAGGATATGGTGCTGCCTGCGTTGACCCCGATACGAAGTGCCCCACCAACGCCGAGGTCAACATCCAAGCCATCGCCACCCGCCCGCCCAAAGATGCAAGGGGGGGGGGGAATTAAGTCACCCCCGAAAAGACGACCTAGCCATTTTTTCGGGGCTCAAAAAAAAAAAAGACCCGGTCTTATTATATGAGAAACACGGTATTTATACTGATAGCAAACTTGCTTTTGGAATGGTACTTGTCTTTGGTACCTTATGGAAAGAGAATGGATTATTAAATATGGGGGTGAGATATTACGTTTGTTGGATGTTGTTTTGCTTACTAGCAAAGTAGCTGCTATATATGTAAGGGCCCACAGTAAGGATGACAGTAGATACAGTTGTGGAAATAGTCTTACTGACTACACCACCAAGTCTGTTGCCTCAGGCCCCTTTCTCCTTGTATGTGTGTCCACTCATTCGCTCTCAATTTCCTGTGCCATGTCCATCATATACTACTCAAAATAGGCACAGAGCTCATAAAATGGGTGCTGTTTATCAGGGGAATTGGTGGGAGAGAGATGGTAAAACAACACCTCTCAATACATGAGTTATGGGTCCTTTTGAGAGAATTACATGCAAACACACATTGGGGTACAAAAGCCATGACTGAATTTCTGTTAAAAGACTATATTTGTCCAAGAATCTTTGATAAAGTTCTTACAATAGTCAGGCAATGTGTTATTTGTCAAAAAAAAAAAAAAAAACACCAATCCTGTACTCCTGTGCTTCAATAGGTTGCAAGTTTGCTGAGTGGTCCTTTATAAAATTCCCACTGTTGACCAGGGCAAGGCATGAAATTGATCCCCCTGCTAAGTGTTTTAAGTTTTCTGACTGCTGATCAGGGGTATTTATATTGCAACGGGTGAATCTATGGACTATGGAAGATTAAAGGCATTCAGGATTTGATGATTTATGCTTTATAAACTGCTATCCCTAAGCAGAACAATCTTGGAAAAATATATGATATCCACTGTACTTCCAAAAAGCCTGAGTGATTTCTTTGAGCTTCTATATCAGGCCTTTTGGAAGTACGGTGATCTGAATCCAGAGGTTCCAGAGAACCACTGTTTAATATGCTTTTTATTGATCAAAGTAATGCCCTGATATCAGACAGAAAATGCAAAAATTGGATGGCACTTCCACTGGGAAAAAAAAATGGAAAAGCTGCTACAAGTGCCCTTTAGAGTTTAAGTTGCTACACCTGAAGTAGAGGCTAAGGACACCAAGAAGGAAAGTGCAGTGTTTTGCTGCTTGCAGAAGCCCTACAGAAAGAAACATTAGAAGAGGAGCAAGGGGGGGGTTATCATGAAAGAGGTGGGTGAGGAGGTCTTGTCACGAGCAAGGTAATGCTGTCCATGCTTCAGGCTACTCAGAGTAATCAACCACAATTATTTTCCCTGCAGCCCAGCCAATGCAGGATCTGTAAGAAATTGTGATGTCTCCTGTGGATGATGACTCCTCCACGTCTTCCTCGGAAGCCTTGAGGTAGAATGAGAGCATTCCTGGCATGACCCAGGACTGCCGGCTGACCCAGGACTGCCGGCTGAGCATGCCTCGGTTGGGGAGAGCTCACAGGCCAATGAGGAAGAGGGGGAGGAGCTACAAGCCTTGGTAGATGCTAGAGTGTGCAGGGCAGAGAGGCCGAGATCTACCAGATTGATGGGCCCTGCCCCTCTTAATGGACTGCACCGGGAGGGGCTATTTAGCACGGCAGGCAGAAGGAAGTGTTGCTGCTGGAAGCAATGTGTGTGGGTCGTAGCCAGAAGGTTGTTTGTGTTTCTGGGACTCTGCAGCTCGTGGATTTAATTCAGTTGCGGAGGGTGCTTATGTTTGTGTTTGAAGCAGCTGGTTATCTGTCTGATGGACTAATTGGCCATTGCCTGGAAAGTTAGTCTGGAGCTTGTTTGTGGCTGGTTTTGCTGAAAACAATCCCCTCAATTCCTGGCTTGGACAATTCCCATGACTTGTCCTTGCAAGCCCTGAAACTGGACCACTGGACTTGTTGACAAACCTCAGTGGAGGCCCTGGACCTCCGAGTGGATTTTGGCTATTTATTTTTGGAACCTACCCAGCAAAACCTTTATTTCTAAGACTGTTGTTGGTTTGGCTGTAAGTTTGTTTTGCTTTGATCAATGTGGTTGCAAGCCAATTATTGTGCTAAGCTCGCAGCTGGGGGTTAACTGAAAACCTGAACTAGAACTGTGTGGAACAGACTGAATAAAGCTCTCTACACCAACCCTGAAGTATGAGAGCAGCACAGAAATTTACCCACTGGAGAAGGGAATGCCCTTTCTGTACCCAGTCTGCTCCACACCTGATCTCTTGTCAGAGATATTAGGGGAACACAGGCAGGCGAACTTTTGTCTCCCAGCTCTTTCACAAATGCCTCCACCTTCACCCCTAGTAAAAATCCAAGTCAGAGGCAGATCTGTGCCATTCTTTTGGTTGACACTGGGGCATCCTGCTCAGTACTCAATTGTCTGCTGAATGGCCTAATAATACATCCCCTGTTGAAATGTCTTTTTTGCGATGCAGTCTCTTTCTGTGCGCCAACACCCCTATTAATGTTGAAGCTTTGCAGGACTTGAAACTATTATTGAAAACTTCCTTACTTATTAAGGAGGTCATTAGCCCCTTACAATACACCAATATGACTTGTCAAAAAACTCAATGGCTCTTATCCTTTCGGTCAGGATTTAAGGGCCATCAATCAGATTATAGTTCTGCTGCATCAGATGGTGCTTAATCCATACACTCTGATCAGTGTACAGTTACATCTTAATCTTACTTGGTATACAGTTGTAGACTTCAACTGCCTCCTTCTGTGTCTCTTTGACATTGTGGTAGCATAATTGCCCGTGTTTGGGGTGGACATTGGTCATCCTTTCTAATTTGGGATCAGATCTGATTTTGAGAGATAAAGTATTCTTGTTCAGTGTAATGGAGGACTTTTAGGACTAGGAATAAGGAAATAGTCTTGCTATTTCTATTTCATCTGTCAGCAGCTTTTTGAAAGAAGTTGGCTGTTTGGATCAATTTCTCTAGACTTTTTTTTGGCAGTTGTTACACTTCTATTTTCAAGGTTGGTTTCAGACAGTTGGTATTGGAAGATTGCATCTATAAGGAGCTGCCAAGAGGTTGTGTTCCAAATGCTCTTTATTGTCTATATGAAACTTCTGGGAATGGCCATTGGGGGATTAGAATAAAGTATTATCAATACATTACTAGTGAATGGCAGCTCTATTTCTCTGAGTCAGGTAATCCACAACTAAACTAGGTTACTTCAGTGCACCAGTAAGCAAATAAGGTAAATGTGAAATTTGATAAAACTGACATCCCTTTGTTTCAGTATAGGAATTGATTGAAATAGTATTTAGTGGAGAGTGCTTGTTGACTTACCTTCAGAGAACAAAGAACATTTGTATTAAATCAATTGGTATAGAGCTAAAATCTTTATCAGATACAATAGCCTTGTATTATTCATTAGTATCCTCAATGTTAGATTAGTATCACACTTCTCTTGTATAGTTCCAGCTAGGTGTCATTAGTTATCGTTGTAAGTTAACAACGGCACTGAGAAAAGTGACTTATGATGATTTTTCACACTTACGACCGTTCCAGCATCCCCATATTCACGTGATTTACATTTGGATGCTTGACAACTGACTCACATTTATGAAGATCGCAGTGTTCCAGAATCATGAGAGCTCCTTTTGTGACAAGCAAAGTCAATGGGAAGCCAAATTCACTTAACAACTGTGTTACTAATTTAACAACTGTAGTATTCACTTAACAGCAGTGGCAGGAAAAGTTCATAGAATGGGGCAAAACTCACCTAACAAATGTCTCACTTAGCAACATAAAGTTTGAACTTAATTGTGGTTGAAAGTCGAGGACAATCTGTACTACCATTTGTATTAAAGCCACTTTTTTATTTTTAGTTTATCATTTCCATTTTGGAAAGGCAGTTGTGATCTTTGCATATATATGCACTTAGCCAAGATTCAAAAATAAGAAAATATACCAAAGGCTATGTAAAATATCATCTAAATATTTCATTAATACCTGTTTTTCAAATATAGTTGCTGCTGTTGGTTGTAGCTTCCTCTTATTGATCCTTGAACAAATTTTTCAAGAGAGATTATATTATGTAGGTTGGTGACCTTTAATTGACTTTAATTGAAATTTGGGGAAATTGTATTTTACTACATGTTGATATATTGGGAAACTATATCATCTTTATTGTTAGCATTAATCCATTAACAACACTGAGTTCATTATATGAACCTCTCACTTTCCTATATTATTGGAGCTCTCTTTCATTTTATAGCTGGCTTAAGTCCTGCTGAGATTCAGCAGTTATGGAAAGAAGTTACTGGAGTTCACAGTATGGAAGACAATGGCATTAAGCATGGAGGGCTAGACCTCACTACTAACAATTCTTCTACTACCTCCTCTACCACTTCCAAAGCATCGCCACCAATAACTCATCAGTCCATAGTGAATGGACAGTCATCAGTTTTAAATGCAAGACGAGACAGGTAATAAGAGAACTCATCTGCTTTTTCATCTGGTATAAATATTCATCAGTATGGCTCACAAAATTAACTTAAAATTCAGCAAGATGTTGCTTTGAACTTAGTCATTTTGATTTAGTTTTTAAAATTGACTATTTAATCAGTTTTAACCAATGAAGAGAACTATCATACTTTCCCTGTCTGATTTATGGGATTTGTTACTTTCTTTGGATATGTTTTTTTTTCTGCCTTATAGCACACAAGGATGACCCTGAAAGAGGGATTTTCTAATAAGCCAATCATGCAATGTAATTTTAAAAATTATATTTCTTCCCCATTTTTTCTCCAAGAGCATAATTCGGCATATATGAACTTCTACTCTCTTTATCCTTAGAGGGTTAAACAAAGAGATTGTAAAAGATTCATTCAGCCATATTAAATTTAAAGCTTGATCTCCATCTCCTCAAGCCACTATGTAAAACTGGACTTATTTTATTTAAGTGATCTTGTTTAACAGTCACATATAAGCCACACTGAAACTAAAGGACATCAGACTAATTTATGAAGTGGTACCAGTAGTGTGCCATTGGTAATAAATAGCAACTGGTTTTTCTGATCAAAATGGATAATTGCTTGTGAACATTGGACTGGATACAAAGGATCTTATTCCATCCAAGTACACCGTTTGGGGACTGAGATTCTAGATCCCAAACACTAATTCCAGTCTTTTGTAATTAGTCAACTAACAGGGGAACCTAAGCCATAGTTCTTAGCACATCAGTGAGTAAGTCTGTTGTACTCATTAACTTCAAAGTTGCTGTAGCAAACATTGCAACATTAGTCTAGAGACCATAATATTTACAAGTAATATTCACAAGACAACAAGAATAAGGGCTACAGACACCCATGACAGTTTAAAAGGGTTTTGAGGTGTTGCATAATATACCTCCAGGATTTGTTTATATGAATGTATCATTTTCTCTTTACTTCCATGCACACATATCTGGTACTTACATTCTATTGTTTTCGCATAACATCATTTCTGAAATATATTAGTGTTGTAGCAAGACTATAAATGTATCATATTATATTGTGATTCTAATAACAGTATATATCTAGGATTTACCTCAGTGATATTTATCTATTTTTTTATTTATTTTGTAAATTTATATGCCAGCCATCTTGCTGTTGAACTGGGTAGCTTACAATATTTATGAAGTTTTCAAAAGTATAGCAGAGATAGTACTGCCATACTATGTTCAATAAAGTTAATTAAATGGAATCATATGTCCATTTGAATTCAACTACTTATAATAATAACTGTGGGCAGTCAATTTTAAATGCATCCTGAAGTTCAGCATCAATATGAAAATGAGATCATTTACACTTCACATATCAATGTATTAGTTAAACTGGCACAGAAGTAGTCACATATATAGCTTACAACCTGCAGTAGCTAGGGCAGCACCCTTATATAAAGTACAATAATATATACAAAGTATATTGGATGCATTTCTCTTCTTTTATCTGCATTTACAAGAAAGATATGAATCCCAGGGTAAAGAGGGATGTTGTGACTTGTCTATCAGGCAGGTAGATATGCATCGATGAGTATTCTTCTGCCTAGCATAAGGAGAGAGAGAGAGAGATTTATGTTATTATTTATTTATTTATTTATATTATTTATGTTATTTATTTATTTATTTATTTATTTATTTATTTATTTATTTATTTATTTATTTATTTATTTGATATTTCATATTTCTAAACTGCCCATCTCCCTCAAAGAATGGCTCTAGCTCCTACATTCTATCTAATCCAACCAGCTCATTAACCATGGTCAGCTTTATTTATTTATTGCCACAATCAAATGACTGGACTATACATGGAAGAGACCATACCATGGGATTTGGCCCATGAATGGAGAGGGGAAACAGATTGGGGGATGAATGCTTTTGCAAATTAGGCTGTGCTGTTCTCAAGCTCTATTTGTTCAAGAGTTCTCTAAGTACCATGAGAAAAATCTGCAAGAACAATTCATGCATGTTAAGCTATGAATTTTGTGATCATGAAGCTATAGTTGAAGTTTAGCTGCCCTCATAGCCAGCTCTCAAGCCTGATTGCCATGGCCTCACTTACTTTGTATTCTATTAGAGATGACATGTAGCTTCTACTTCAACTCAAACTAAATGTTTAATAAGAATTCTTTTTTTTTCCCCAAAAATTTTTATTGATTTTTAAAAAAACAAACATAAACAAACAAAACACAAAACATGAAAACATAAAACATCTTTTTTGAAAGCAGCTTGATCCCGGGTTACATCTCTTCGTACAGACATAAGTTCAAGTTCGTGCTCACTTTTATATACCGTTCCATATCTTATTACCATTCTAGATTTTCTGTATAGCTTCTCCCCTCTTTAAACTCTCTTAATTCTATTTTATTTATTTCATCTCAATTTAAATCATTATATTTATATCCTTTGTCTGTCCTGTTTCAGCTGTCTATTATCTTTTCTCGTTAAAACAAAATTTCTCCTGTAATCACTGATTGGAGTATGGCGCCTTTATATCTTTCCCCTAAGTTTATAACACTTAATATAATACATAACTTTCATTCGGATTCTGCTTAGTACATTCTAAAGCTACACACTATATCTTAAGAAAAGAAAACATTATAAATATATAATATATAAAAAATATAAAATATAATAACAATCCATACCAATTCAACTCTATCGTTAAAATTAATATTCATTTAAATCTTAAACATTTTACACATTACTTTTCAAATAGGTATCATGTTTCTATGGGAACACTTATAGATTTTGCATAGTTATTTCCCCCCATTTCACTTATATAATTAAAATGTTTCCATTCCTTCCTAATTCAATTCTCTCATTTATTTCATTTCATTTATTTTGTTCAAAAAAATTTTTTCACTGAATTACACTGAGTATTTTATCCCATTTTATAATCATATGTTGTTCCAATTTTCTAACATTATTTCTAATACAAGTATAACAATACAATCTTATGTACCTTTGCAGAATCTCTCTTTCATTTATATTTTTACCCATTATCTCTGAATAAGTCCTGTTTCTTTACATCTTGTTCTAAACCTTCATAGCTTCTCTTCCCTTCCTTCCTCCCTTGCTTCTTCACTCTGCCCTTTTTACCCCCTTGTCTCTCCACCTCTATTTCCCCTTCTGTGTTCCCCTTTTCTGTTGCTTTCTGACATTATATCCACTTTTCACCTTATTTTTCCCTTTTTTGGTTGTTTTTTTAGGTCTTAAATCCTCCATTCTCTTTTCCCCCTTTCCTCTTTCTTCCCCAGATAAAGTTACTTGTTCATTAAAGATGGCTTCTTCTTTGTCCCACTCTCCTTGTAGCTCAGTCTTTTCTTGTAATTTCTCATAGGTACAGATCACCATTTCTAAGAAATGAAAAACGGAACCAAAAGAGCCCTTCCCTTCTTGTTCCTCTTCTTTATATTTTTTTAAATTCCATTTTCAGTTCATTCACAAGTGATGCCATTGTAAAAAAAAAATTAAACAACCACCCAAGTGTTTTTAATCATTCAGATATAATTTTCAAAAGTCCCAAAGTCACCAAACAATCCAAATACACACAAGCTGTTTCATTCAACACTTTCTTCTTTTTTCACTTTCTCTTCCTGGGGTTACAATTTAGTTACAAAGTTCCAGTTAAAATGTATCTTTTAGAAGTCTTATTACGATTTAACTTTAGATTCTTTTAAATTCCAAGCACCCTCCTCCAGCCAAATCTTGCTCTTATTTCTTTTCCTCTCCCTTCCCACTTACAGCAAAAAAAAAAAAAAAAGTTTTTTAAGTGTTTAGAAATCTTTATTGTCCTCTTGGCATTTAATTTTCCAGTTTAATTACCTGCTGATGCCAAAGCGGTTTTTTTCCGATTTCTCATTCATCTGCTGTCAACATAGGGAAGGAGAGTGGAAAAAAAAACTTTCCCTTTTCACTTTCATTCGCTGCTTCCGATTCTTCCTTGGGAGCGATGTATCTTTTTTAAAAATTTAAGTTTCAGGATATCTTAGTTGTTGCTTCTTATCCCGGTCAGCCAAAACTTTCACTTCTTAGCTTCCTCCTGCACTTTCTTTTCCGGATGAGTGCTTCTTTGAGGCAGCCATTTCTGACCACCGCTCATTCGCCTTCGGAAAAGGGAGTTTAGTCAGCTGAGGAGGAGAGGTGCAGCTCCCCTCGAACCCTGGCGGACCTCTACGGGGTGGCTTAGCCCCGAAGCCAAACTGGCTCGGCGAGCCCAGGCAGAAACCATGCACTATCGCAGATTCCTGCCTGCCGCTGAAGCGCTGCAAACCGGAACCCATGTTTAATAAGAATTCTTACATGTGCCAGAACCTACTATTTGCACTAGATCCAAATTTCCTCACTACTTTGGTGATATAGAGAAAGCTACTAATGTGCAAGAAGATCCTAGTCAAGAAGAAGCAACTAGAGTGGCTTTAAAGTTTGCATCATCCACGGTATTAAAGGGCTAATCACACAAAGCCATAATTTCAACAATAGTTGCATCAGGTCTAATGCCTTCAAATATTTTCCTTTTTTTGTGGCTTCAGCAGCACAATATCCGTATTACTGCTCTTTGTAGCAGCATCTGTATGACAGCTATGTGTGTACTTGAACATCCACTATGTTAAACTGAAAGGTTTATAGTGTCTTGATAGCCACCCTGACTTACAGACCCCTCAGAGGAACATAATTGCTTTAATGGATGTGGTCATCAGCTGGTCTTCTGAGACACCAGTGCCACCAGCTGAGAACTCAGGAGGGAGCAGCTTCTGTTCTTTCTGACCATCAGTATGAGGTTGCTTTCAAAGATATTTCCTTTACTATATCAGTATGAGGTTGCTTTCAAAGATATTTCCTTTGCTATAAAGATATTTCCTTTGCTATGAACCCTTCCATCGACACTGGGCCCTCTTTCAGCCTCACAGCATTGTTCACTACCACAGGAATAGTGGTCAACTTTAAGGAAAGTAACCTTTGTGCAGCTATTATCCTCATGTTTTGCTGTCATATTTTGCCCTTACTTTTCCTTTCATTCCTTAGTAGCTCCTCTGCCATTCCAGGCCTTTGAGATCTAGGTTTTTAGAAGGAAGACATCCATAAGCTGGGGAATGGGTGTGGGGATGTAACAGTAGCAAAGCTGCAAAAGAAGCCTTGATTTAAAACAGTGGGGCTCTGTTTACTAGATGACCTGTGCCCCAATGGGTCATCCTTTCAGAGATATTTCCTTTCCTAGACAGAGAAATAATGACCACAAGTAGACAAAAATGCAATGGATGTAGGAGCGACTTTCAACTTCCTACCAGCTCCCCATTGATTTTACTTGTGGTAAGCTGTCAGGTAGCATTGGAAATTACTTCGCTTCCTCAACTGTCCCACAAAACCGCCTGGCATTTTACAGGGTGGAGAGAAAGAATAAAGGGAGTTGTGAACCACGAGGAAAACTGCACCTCTGCTACCAACAGGCATCTGAGCCGTTCCCTTGCTATTCACCACTATTAAGAGATTTCAGATTTCATCCTTGATTCCAATGCAGCCAATCACCAGTCCATTGTAGGTTTGCTTCCAGCCAATTGGGGCAGGAACCAGAGGAAGGTGGGAAAGATGGCAGAGGTGTGGCCCTCCCATTTTCTTTGCACACGTAACCTACAGGTTTCTGGGAAGAAATTGCAGTGGTGCTGAAGCAGCCACAGCTTTCCCAAATTTAATTCCCAGAGGAGTCTTGTATCCTCACATTCTGTAGGTTGGCACGTTTGAGTTACTTTTGCTCAATAATTGTTGCCCTGTGCTTTGCAATTTCACCAACTGAAGGTTACAAACAAACATAAGAGTTTTAGTAGTATACAGATGTTCAACTAAGTAAAACTGTACACACATAAAACATCTAATTGGAAATATAATTTTTCTGCATATAAACAAACTGGCTATACTTGGAAGGGGAAGAAAAAAATTATTTTTATTTTTTAAGAGGTATGAGTTGAAAAGTAAGAGAATGATAGGGAAATTTGTTTCCCTTCCCCCCCTTATATGTCATTTTATTGCTTTAGAACTAAAAACACCCTAAAAGGCTCTTAAATGGGACGGGGAATTTCCTGTGGGAGACAGCCAGATATTCACCATCTGTGGTTCAATAGTAATCCATTCCAGTAATTTGTCAGTTGGTTACAGCAATAGTCCTGGTCCTCTCTCTATGGTAGCAAATCACAGGCACTTCTGGCACTGACCTTTAAAACTTACTAATTTCCTTCCCCTGAAGACTCCGCCCTATCTATGCTTTCCCATCCATCTTAAGCAGGATCGGAAGCAACTAAACTTAAAAGAGGACAATTGTTATTCAGAACAGCTTGAATCTGTACAGTTCATTTTAAGGATTGGATAAATTCAGAATATTTTGTCTCAAGTGTGAAACAAAAGGTTGAAAATATAGTGCATTTTATCAAAAAGGATCAAATCTTTATTATTAATAATACATTTTATTTATAGACAAATGGTTAATTTGAGGTCAAAAGTAAAACCGAGCATATCATGCAATAAAGTATTTCTTTTCATTTTTCATAAACATTTCGGGGGGGTGGGTTTCTTCTCTGAGCTGATTTGAACTTGCAATTGAAACTTCAGTGTGACAATTAGATTTTTGTGATTACCATAGGTTTTACTGTTTTGGTCCTTTTGACCCTTATCATAACCTATCAAATTCAAGTACTATATGCTTTTGAGATTAATCTTATGTCATATTCTTTTACTGCAGCTCATCACACGAGGAGACTGGAGCCTCTCATACTCTCTATGGCCATGGAGTTTGCAAATGGCCTGGATGTGAAAACATTTGTGAAGATTTTGGACAATTTTTAAAGTAAGTTTGTTTTAGTTTGATTATAGGTTATAAGATTACAAAGACATAAAACTGAGCTGTAAATATGTGGTATTGCTGGTGTTACTGGTTTAGTTGGCAAAATATATCACAAGTAGAACACCAATGCCTGTTCCACAAATAGAATTCTTTCCCTTTCTTTTATCTAAAATAAGTCTTTAAAAAAATTTAGTAGCATGGTTTTTAATTTACCTCTTTGCAGAAATTTTCCTAGAAAATAACTTGTACTCAACTCTACTACCTACAAGAGTTAGAACAGCTATGGGCCTAGGGGCCTCAGGCAGTGTTCTAGATGTTGATGGGAATGGAATTCAATACTGCAGATCAGTGGTTGCCAACCAGTGAGCCAGGGACCAATGGTGGTCCGTGAGAAAATTTTGGTGGTCCGCAGAGAAATATCACCCACAAAGCACCACCCAAATCCAGGCTGCGCAGGAACACAAGGCTGTGCCGCCCACAGGAACACAAGGCTTGCATCACTTGCATTGTGAACAACACAAGATAGTGATGGGAGGTGGGAAGGGCAGAGGGGGAACTTGCCCCACTCATCCCGCGCACCTCACCTGGCCACCGGGCTGCTTCTTTCCACTTCTTTCTTCTTATGCTTTTGGCTGCACTCAAGGAAAGCTGCAAAAGTCTTTCTTTCTTTCCCCCAAACTCCACCAGAAATGAGTCTTTGGGACCCTGCAAGGCATCCTGCTGAAAGAGGCTGCGCCGGCATGACAAGTCTCACTAAGACTCATTTCTGGCAGAGTTTGGGGGAGAGAAAGAAAGATTTCTGCTGCTTTTTTTGCATGAAGCCAAAAGTCTGTCCCCCTGAGAACAGAGCTGGAAATGGTATCCTGCGATCCCAAATAAAGAACAATTGATTAGTAGGAAAATGGGGTGGGGAATTTTCCTGCAGACTTTTGGGGGGATTTTCCCAGGGTCTCTGGTCTGCGGGATTTAAAATTATGAGTTTGGTGGTCCCTGAAGTCCAAAAGGTTGGCGAACCCTGCTGTAGATTATATCTCAATGGAAGAAATAAGGGTGCTTAACGGGTGGGATTCAAATTTTTTAGCAACCAGTTCTGTGGGCATGGCTTAGTTGGGGGTGTGGCTTGGTGGTCACATGACTGGGTGGTCATGGCCAACTCGATGTCACTCACGTCGAGGGGCGCTTCTCCTCACCTGGCTTCTTGTGACTGTGGGGATGCTGCAATGGTCGTAAGTGTGAAAAATGGTCATAAGTCACTTTTTCAGTGCCATTGTAACTTTGAATGGTCACTAAAAGAACTGTTCTAAGTCAAGGATGACCTATACAAAAATACAAAAAGCTTCTTTGCTTGCAAAAAGCTGCCCTAAATACCAACCATTAGATTAAAAATACCTGCAAGCCAGAGTTACAAATCAGGCAGGGTGCCAGAGCACCTTGAGGAATTAAAATAGTTAAAATGCAGTGATAACTATCAGCAGCCAATTCTTGCTTATAAAGTAAAACCCAGAGGTCATTTAAGCTCATAAAGTGAAACCCAGAGGTCATTTATACACCCAGGAAAAGCAATCCTTAGAACCATTTGCAACACTTAAAGATAGCAGCTGCTCATCTCACAAGATATCCTAAGGAAATCATCCAGGTTTAAAGAAAGGTCACATGCCAAGCTTGCATCCTGCCTCTTGGAAGTATACCCCAAAAGGACAGTGCCAGATACCACTAAAGCAGTGAAGGAAGACCTCCTCTCCAGATAGAAAAAGAAACCATGAGGCAGGAAAAAATTCAAACACAATACAAATAATTAAATCACAACAGTATCTGTTGCTTGTTAAACCAATTACAGAATAAATAGACACAGGAACTAGCCAGATTTCTCAACCAGTTTCTTTTCAGGATCACAGATTAACCTTTTTTCCTTCCAAACAAAGCTGAATAGGGAAAATTATCCCATCAATAAACACAGGATTTAACTTCTCCAAAAACCAGTTTTAGACTAAAACTCAGAAAGGGTTTGTAACCACACGTTTGAATGTCAGTCTTCTAGCTAGCCAAGAAGTCTTGCTGAATGTCACTCATCTTGGTTCCTTGTCATTAAAAGCTCCTTTCCGGTTATTCAATTATTTCTTCAAAGTGCTGATTGTTGCATGTGGCTGGAAGTATATCCAGGGGAGTATCTCCTCCCAACAGCAGTGTAAAAAGCTTAAAATAACCCTTCCCCTTTAAGAAAATAAAAAAAAAACCTCCTTCAGAGCCAGTAAGTCTAGGCATACTGCCAAGAATGTAATAAGGGTGGAAAAAAACAAAAGGAGATTTCTTCTAACTACTGGTTCTCCAAACTGCTTAGAAAGTTAACAAGGGGTTCTATAGAACCAGTCAGAACCAGTAGAATCTCATCCCTGGTTCTTAATTAGCATGTACAATCATTGTTCTTACTATGAATCTGAATTTATTCATTGGTTCTTAAATGTAACTTTCAAAGAAATCTCCTTTATTGGAACACTCCATTATTAAGTTAGGAAAATAAGGTGTTTGGAAGGTCCCTCCCAAAATTAAGTTGGCAATCACATGTGTTGATATCACACATCCATGCAAAGGGACAGGGCTTTCATCATTTTGCAACAGCTATCTTTTTGGTTTCTTGGCTTGTAAACACTGCTGGGAGCTCCAGCACCTTTATAGAACCCAACCACCAAAGCTCCTACTTACTTTACTTTGGGACAACAACCTGCATGGAACAATGCTTCATGGGAGCACTACTTTTGCTTTGGAAGCCTGGGAGCATGAGAGAAATATGTTCAGTTTTAATTTCTATGCCAAGAAAATGTTGCAATACTATGTTCAAACCAAGAAATGTGAAGGAGTAACAAAAATCTTGATCAAAATACCACAGATTTTGCTACATATGTTGAATACAAATATTTTTTAAGAATATTCTCCCACATTTTGGGTAAAAGTCAGTAAGTAGAAAATGTATAAATTGACTACCCACTTTTCTAATGCCACTATACCTTAGGCTCATCCCTTGCTGGCACAAATGCCAACAAAATAATTATAACTAGAACATATAATCATAATTCCAAACATTTAATAATATGTTTGAGAAGATAAAGTGTGCATTAGAGAATTACAGTTTCTCTATCATCCCACCATATTATCATGGTTTTATATTAACCCTTTGTTTAAATCTATATTCTGTCATACTGCGAAGTATAGTAAGAAAATCCAGCATATTTATTTGCATTCAGCATGAATAGGTGGAGTGTATGTTTAAAATTAGGAGCAACATCAGAGAAAAGTAAAATTATGAGCAAAGTATCCAACAACTTTATAAGGTTTGTGTAATTACCTTATATTTTCTTTCTGGACTGAACACAAATGGAGTCAGTCTGCTAAAACAGTCATGCTTTCGTGAACAAAGAATCCTAATGAAAAGTTATACGTAGATTTATATAGATGACTAACTTCACAAGCTGATGCTCTTATGTTGTCATGGTGCAACTAACAGGGTCAATGAACTGCTTCATGCTTCATCAACAATTAAGTTAATTAGTTCATTTGAAATTGCACTGCTTTGTTGCCAGGATGTTGGTAGAAATGTTAGAAAGCCCTATGTTACAAATGGTATAAAGTCAACGGCGGATAGAGTCAGCAGTTTAACAGCAGAGCATAGAGGTACAGCTCATAATGGCTTTAGAAACAAGTGTTTTTATATATGCCTGCAAGTTTACATACATATATTTCTTAATATATTTTAAGGCAAATTATGTTTGCTATTCTTTTAAAATTTACTCTTTTAAAGTGTGTGGAAAAGATTTAGTTATATTTTAAAAAGTAATTCTAGAACAGTACTTTAAGAGAATATTATGATCTGTAATATTTCTGTTTATAGATTAAAGAAATTATATTGTTTGCCTCTGGGATTTAATTAAGCTGCTGAAAATTATTCCATTTGAAAGTAACCCATATACTGCATGTATTGTTCTAAGAATAATTTATAAAAGAGTTGTAACTGGCTTAGCTCCATTTTTTTCTTATCCAAAAAAACTAATTTGTATAAATACTTCTATCTATTCAGAATGTAGTTTTATATTAGTGTTTGGCTTAGTCCTTTCACAATTACTTTGTAATTTTTTTTACAGTTATTATTTAAGACTCTGGTTTAATAAATACAATATATTACAATAGGTTTTAGATTACTGATAAACTGTGCCTTCTTCAGTGGTGTTATTCAATTTTTTTTACTACCGGTTCTGTGGGCATGACATAGCTTGGTGGGTGTAGCTTGGTGGCCATGACATAGCTTGGTGGGTGTGGTGTGGCTTGGTGGATGTGGCAGAAGAAGGATACTGTAAAATCCCCATTTCGAACCCACTCAAGGGGAAGGATAGTGTAAAATCCCCATTCCCTCCCCACCTCACTAATCTGATTTCCAGCTCTGTTCTCCTGTGCAGGGCAACAAAAGAAAACCCAGCCAATCAACTGGGACTCGGGAGGCAGAGAATAGATGGGGGCGGGCCAGTCAGAGGTAGTATTTGTCGGTTCTCCAAACTACTCAAAATTTCCGCTACCGGTTCTCCAGAACCTGTCAGAACTGGCTGAATACCACCTCTGGCCTTCTTGTTTATCACTGTTGCTATTTATTTCTGCTTATTATCAGAAGAAATTGACACCCTTGACATCAGTTTCTGCCTTCTGAAATAGGCTGTTCAAATGTACAGTATATCTCATTTCCATGTGCTATATCACAGAATATATATACTTCTTAATTTTCTATCATTGTCACATATACCTTGATCTACAAAGCCAAAGAACTTTTGTGGACTGTATACAACCTAGAAATCGTAGGATTCATTGTGGTCCCAAAGAAAAGCCTCAAGTACATTATTGTGCTTTTCTATTAGATTTAAGCCCAACATTAAAAAGGCATAAAATTCAGCTTTCGTTTTGAAGTGGTGATATGGTTTACAATCATCTGAATCTGCTTGTATCTGCTCTTTGTCTCTTTCACTGCAAAGACCCATTTTAATTTTTTAAAAAAACCCTTTTATATCAATTCAGTTACAATTTAAAGACAAAAGAACAAGCTAAAATTTCTCCAATCCATTAACTATATAGGGCATTACATGTCTAACAGTAGCAGTTTTCAAAGCCTTGTTCCTATGTACTCTTTGCAAGAATGCAGTAAGTTGCAGCATGATACTTATTAATAGATCTAATGCAAGTATATTGTACTGAAGTAAAATATTCATGAGGAATGCTGTCCAAATTTAGTTTTTGTTTTCAGAAATATTCTGGTAATAGACTTAAGATACTTTTAATGTATATAGTAAGCTTAACTTACCGTATATACTCGAGTATAAGTCGACCCGAATATAAGCCGAGGCACCTAATTTTACACAAAAAACTGGGAAAACTTATTGACTCAAGTATAAGCCGAGGGTGGGAAATGCAGCAGCTACTGGTAAATTTCAAAAATAAAAATAATTAATTTGGGAAACGATCTCACTATCATGAAAGGTTTAATTGATTCACTAACCCAAAAGAAGAAGATGATGATGACAGCGGGAGGCAGGAGCCACTCTCTTCCCCTCCCTCGGAGGCCCCCTGAGTCAGGAGTCGCTACCGCCGGCGCGGCCCCAGTCCCGCCGACTCGGGAAGGGAAAGGCAAAGCGCTTTTTGCCTTTCCCTTCCCGGCTGGGGCTGTTGGGAGTCGCTGCTGCCTGCCTTTCCCTTCCCGGCTGGGGCTGTTGGGAGTCGCTGCCGCCTGCCTTCCCTTCCCGGCTGGGGCTGTTGGGAGTCGCTGCCGCCTGCCTTTCCCTTCCCGGCTGGGGCTGTTGGGAGTCGCTGCCGCCTGCCTTTTCCTTCCGGCTGGGGCTGTTGGGAGTCGCTGCCGCCTGCCTTTCCCTTCCCGGCTGGGGCTGTTGGGAGTCGCTGCAGCGACTGCCCAACAGCCCCAGCCGGGAGGGGACGGGCAGGCGGCAGCGACTCCCAACAGCCCCAGCCGGGAAGGGAAAGGCAGGCGGCAGCGACTCCCAACAGCCCCAGCCGGAAGGGAAAGGCAGGCGGCAGCAACTCCCAACAGCCAGCCGGGAAGGGAAAGGCAAAAAGCGCTTTGCCTTTCCCTTCCCGAGGCGGCGGGACTGGGGCGCTCCGGCGGCAGCGACTCCACACCATTTTTTTTTTCAGAGGGAATCTGACTCGAGTATAAGCCGAGGGGGATTTTTTCAGCACAAAAAATGGGCTGAAAAACTCGGCTTATACTCGAGTATATACGGTAAAAAAAAGACCGGTTTAAATGGATGGTTTTATGCTCAGTTTATTATATATTGTGTGTATGTGTATTGTACTTAAAGAAAAAAAATAGAAAAAAAATGCTGTACTAAGTCATTTCAAAGAGGCTTCCCTTTAAAAATGGTAGTTTTATTTCTCATATTTAATACAAGATTTGGAGTAAAGAATAATTTTCAGAATATGATTTATAGTTATAAAAATGTAAAATATAAAAAAATATTTTTTCTTGCTCTCTGACCAAAGCACTTTTTACTACACTGAAATGTATACGTTATTTTCCCCCAAGAATTCTGTGATCAATAATGCTTCTCCATTATTTTCAATATAGTTAGTTACCTTAAATGGGCCACATTATTTTGGTAGGCAGGCTGTAAAACCCAGTGTCAAGGCTCCAACTAACAAATCCAAGCAAATCAGAAGTCTGAGAATTGGCTCTTTCTCAAAGGTCTTCTTTAATGAGTACATCATATCAGCATACCTTCAATGTAAAACCAAATGTAAATCTTTCCTGTAGCTTCAGTATAATTAAACTAGGAAATAACCCCATTCCCAAGTGTCACAGTTGGAACACACACATTGGCCAATTGGGTTAATTGGCGGACTCTTCAGTCAATCTTTCCCCAACCTTATTTGTTGCCAGTAGAGACAACCTTGGTTCTCAGGAGAAAGTTATTTGTTGTGTCTAGTAATGCATTCCAACCTCCTTTCCCCCTTCCCCCTCTGTGTGGCAACTGACGAACAGAAAGATGGCTGCAGCCAGGTTGAGTTTGAAGTTGACACCCAGAGACTCAGCAGATGTCAGAAATTTAGAAAATTCTGTCCCTTTGATATATCTAATAGTTACCTGGATTTCTGCAGCCCATATATGTAAGCCACCAGAGTTGCTTTGGGTAGTGAAATGGACAGTTTATTGATTGTGGTTAAAGCACCAGGCTAGAAAGCAAGAGACCATGAGTTCAAGTCCTGCCTTAGCCATGAAAGCCAAC
Source organism: Notechis scutatus (assembly GCF_049901735.1). NCBI lineage: Eukaryota > Metazoa > Chordata > Lepidosauria > Squamata > Elapidae > Notechis > Notechis scutatus. The sequence continues at coordinate 7,234,413 of NC_142014.1, forward strand.
TGGATGGCTCTGGGTCACTCATTCTCTCTCAGCCCAATTCGTTTCACAGGGTTGTTACTGTGGGGAAAATAGGAGCAGGAAGATATATGTTTGCAATCCTGAATTATTTGTAAAGATTAAAAAGGCAGGATATATATAAATACATAAATACGTAATCATATGTGATATACAAGGCGGCAAACCGTTATAATCCTTGATTGTTATGTTCTGCTTTTGAACACTCATACATAAGAAAATTTGGTTGATTTTCAGGTTTTTATTGTGTAAATTTATATTTACTCATGTGCTCAGGATTGTTTTCCAAGAAAAAACATTCTGCAAGTCAGAATTTGAGGTTAGATCAGAAAACAGTCTTGCAGAACTGAAGAAAGAACAATGATTGAATGGAATATTGTGTAATGAAAAGATTGCCAAAACTGCTTAGGAATTCTTTTGGAATTTTATTATAAAATGAGTTTTGCAGGTCAGCAAGCAAGGAAGTTCAAAGATCACTAAAAGAATTTAATAGTAGTTCTTCATTACTGTCTTATAAATGTCAGAATGTAATAATATATGTCAAAACTTTGGTTGTATGGTGTATTTTGTCTGCAAAACTAATTATCATTCCATTGGTCCTAAGTCAGTTTGAGTGTAGATGGATTTGGCTTTTAGAAGTTTAAATCAAAAGGTTTACACTATAGCATTCAAGTCAGCAGACACAAGCATTCTTTAACCTGCATGCAGCAGACACCAGCAAAACAAAACATGATCCACAGTACAAAGACAGGCAATGTTTTTTGTATAGAGGCAGAATTGTTAATATTGAGAAAAAGTCATGCCGTGGAAAAGATAGGGCAGCTTACCGACATGAAAGATTTCAAGGCCTTCTAACTGTAATAATTGAATTCAATGGGAAGAGCAATATAATTTAATTAATACTAAAAAGACATTTGATGCCATGTATGCACACACACACACACACTCACTCACTCACACACATAATCAGAGAGGGGGAGAGAGAGGGAGGAAGAGAGAATGAAAGGAGATAAAAATATTATATTCACTTTTTTTAACGTATTGTTTAGGTGTTTTTTTCCCCTTTGACTGAAAGCAAGCAGTGTAGTTCCCAAAATATGACCTCAAAACGGCATTCTTTGAAGTTGTCAGAAAATTGTGTCTTTCAGTTATAGTGCCATCATTCCTCAAAACTAAGACATCTGACACAATCAACTAATGAAAACTGACATACATGTAATAGAACATACATTTGGTATTTCAACTCCTCACACCACTTATGCAAAATAAAGCAAATACCGTTTACACTGTGTATAAGTGAAACAACTTCCTAAAAGAGCCTCTGACATTCTTAGATTCAGAAATATTTCTCTTTTTGACTTTAGAAATGCTGTATTTTGTAGTAAATTTGAAAGTCCCATTTTAAAACCGGTTTAATAGTTTGCTATATTGCAAGATAAGCTGACATCTATTTAGTGTCGCAAATCAATAGAATGAAAAAAAATAGACGAGTGGAAGAAGATCTTTCTTGCTTTCTTGCTTTCATTTGTCAGGCTATAATGTTTCCCTAATTGTTTTCTTTAAAAAAAAACATCTTTATATTTATATTTTCCATGTGCTACTCTTGCAGCTTACCTACCTATGCCTGCAGTTTTGGAAGAACATCAGTCAACCACATCATTTATTCTATTTTGAAAACAAAAATCAATATACCTATAAAGTGACCCATAAATTAGAATTGGCTCACACAATGTTTGTTCAGTGCTGCCTTTCTGAAGGCACCCTTTGCATTTTTTCTTCACCTCTCTGTTTGAACTGCAGTCACAGTAAGAGGCTCATTAGGGGACATTAGGGACTGGAGCTTACTAGAATTCCAGCGCTGGCTTTGCTCTTATTAATGCATAGCAGAGTAGAATGCATTTAAATATTTCATAGGCTTTCAGTAATTTGTGTGTAATCGCCTTGTTAGCAGACCAGTAGAAGTAGAACAGGTCTGTGAAATGGTGTTGGTGATTGCATGGGTAATTTACGGACCTTTGCCATCAGAAAGAGCATTATTGGGGGCTAGAATGAAGCTGTGAAAAAGAACCAGCAATAAGTTGGAGGGGGGAAAACTTAATAAAGGTTTTGTAAAAAAGCATCTTAAGGGATAACAATCCACTTGGTTCTTTTTGAAGCAGCTATAATTTATGACATATGCAATATATCAAATGCATAAGATAGCATTATGAAGCATTCATATGAAAAGGATATTTGCAACATTAGTTCCAACTTCCTGCAAGGGACATGATTAAATGATTAATGAAATGTCCTTTTGCATATGCATTTTGAAACAGCAATTAGGCACTGACTGAAAAAAAAAATCTACCAATCCTCTCATTTTTCAGTATTATCTTGTTCTTGATTTATAAATCATAGGGAATTTTTGAACAGCAATATGTACCTGGGTTGGTTGTAAAAGCATAAAAGAGAATAATTTAAGTATGAAATAGTCATAAATCCACAAATTCATAATTTAATGTTAATTTCTATCCTATTTATTTAGTCCTCTGGCATTGTATTTATATCTAGTGCTATTTTTGTACTTTGATTGACATAATTAAGATGGGGAAATGAATAGGCCCCATTATTTTACATATCACTGGTAAACAATAGTAAGGAAAGGAGAAGGGAAATGTGGCAGAGGTATGTATGTTTTCAAGTTCTCAGTAATCCACTGGAGGCTGTTCTATAAATGATCACTGAAGGCTCGCAAGCTAGCCTATAATTACAGGAAAGAAAGTGGCAGCTCTGGCATTTCATAACTATGTGTCCTCAAAGTGCTTTGTGAGTTTGTCACCAATGATAATTTAGATAGAAGCTCATTACTGAATATCACAACACTTTAAAAACCTTTCGCCTTCATATGGGAGAATAAAGGACTATTTTAATGGCAAGGTTCTTTTGTGTTCTACTGAAAAATTCAATCGAGACGAAACCTCATTGAGTATTATTGTACTCTAGCATTGCTAGCCTAATAAAAGCAGCCCAGATAAATGGAATAGGTCTTTCTAAGACTTGAATATACAAATGCAAACATTTTACAGGTTTTTAGTTCTTTAAGTATACAAAGAAGAAGTAGAATTAAAATGTAAACACACAATCCAGAGAAGTGAAGATATTGCATGTGTGCCTATTAATAGCAATAGATGAATAGGGATGGGGATGGACTAAAATCTCACATGCAAATATATTTTGCATATAATATTTGTGTCTATATGTCATGAGCTCAGATAGTCTGTGTGAAAACCCCCCCTCTTTTTTTTTCCAAAACTGAAAATCCCTGGTGGTTATCTGTTTAAATGGCCAATATGATTGGCAGGAGAAGATTCAGTCCCCCTGTTCTCATACTTCATATCTCAAGATTCTTGTCTAAATGGCTGCCAGCCACTATTGGTAATAGTCTAGTGCTTCCATGTTTTTAAGTACATTATTAAACAGCTGCTTAGTATACTTCAGTTTTTTAAATTACACATTCACTGCATTGGACTACTCTTTCTCACAAGCTGCCAATCTAGATGATACATATTAGATGTTTTTGATTATTTCTAATTTAATCCCTGGTTTCTATATAGCCCAATAGGAATTTCATTCTCTATAGTTTTGTATGGCCCTTCTGTCCTGTATTGATAGAAGCTTTGTTGGTTTAGAAGCATCATAACCTGGGAGTAAGAAGTAGTGTTCGCTGCTGAGAGAATATCTGCCAAATTCCTCTCATTTTGCATCTAAATAATGAAAATAAATGAGGCCGGACTAAGCAATTCCTAGTCTTGTCAATTTCACTTCCAAAGTTTACCAAATAAAACAAGATTTCTTGGATGGTGTCCATTTCTCAGACAAAAAGATAGCATGTATTTTTCTTTTTAGAAGGCCACCTCTCTGAGTGTGAAGACATATTCATCATATTCATAATTTTTTTCATCTTATTATGTAGTTGCCCATTTCACAAAATATGACTTACTCTTTTACTTGCTGAAATAGCAGATTAAAAAAGTTTCCAAAACTGTCTAGGGTTGGGAATGGACAATTTCTCAAACTGACCAGTATCCAGCCAGGGTCTTCTTACGTAAAGCAACTTCCCTACCCTCTTTTACTCTAAAAGTGTTATTCTGTAACCTGGCTGATAGTTAATTCTATGGAAAAATTTCACACATGGTTTAAAGACTGCCTGCAGAAGAACGAAAACATGAGTCTGTGTCAGAAGCAGATCCCAGCTCAGTTTTCTGAACACATAGTGCCCCATCCCACAGAGATTATCATAAACAGCACTGTCATTATCTATGAACAGTTTTCATTTCTAACTGTTCTTGGAGCTGCAATGACAACTTAGAAATAAAACTCTAAATAGAACGTCATGTTCAGAGATAATTCAGTTTCTGTTTGATCATGTGAAAAAAAATAATCAACTTATTAAACTATCCAACACCCAAAAAAAGAGGATGACAATAACCTCATGACATTTCAGCAGATCATAATAAAATTGTGCAAAACAGCAATAAGAAGACAAAAATAGTGCATGGAGGAAAATGTATTTGATTTAATAAATAGTCAAGATTTGTTTAACATTTTTCAGGTTTTATTATGTGCCATATATCCTAACAGTAAGTTTACTAAATATTTACTAAACTGCCTCAGCTCTCTGAAAATTCAATCACAATCCATTTCAGTTCTTGGGTTCAACATTGCCAGGTCCTAAAGTCTGTTTTACTGATTGCAGAGTGTCTTTTTTTTTATCAACTAATCTTCTGAATTCTCTGTCTGTTCAAATGCTTTTCAAATATTGTATCAGTACGTTGTTGTGTATTGTATCCAAGACACCTATAAATGAACTTTTAAAAACTCTGATGTTCAGATACTGTGACTGAACAGCATATTTTTACTATAATAGGAAGAGAATATAGTTACTGATGGACTCCTTAAACTACATCTGAAATGCATTAGGGGAGGGCGATAACTATAAAGCAGGGGTGTCAAACTCAATTTCATTGAGGGCCGCATCAGGGTTGTGGTTGACCTGGGGTGGGGCATGGGTGTTGCTGGGAGAGGAGGCATGGCTAGGGTGGATGTGGCCAGCTTCCATTGCTGCTGTGCTCACTCTCCTTGGCCAAATTGCTCATGGTGTGTGCGGGAGGGCAAAGTGTGTGGGTCGGAGGGAGGCTTATTCCCTCTCCCTGGCTTTGTAACCAAAGCAACCTCAGTGATAGGATGGGAGACCACCAGAAGAAGTCAGAAGGAAGGGACAAGAGGATGGCAAAAGGCAGCAGGGTTGCTGGTGGCCAAATGCCAATTTCCTTCAGACCTTCATTCTTTCTCATTATAATCTTCCTTCTTCTTTCCCCTTCTTCCTTCCCCTCTTTCCTTTTTCCTTCCTTCCTCTCTTCCCTTCTTCCCTTTTTCTTTTTCTTTTCTCTTTCCCTTTCTCCTTTCCTGTCCTTTCTTGGATGCTCAAATGCAAAAGGGGAAACGTTCGTCGATGCCTCCTCACCTTGTGATCAAATACCACTTTTGCTAGTAGTTTGTGGCCATTTAAAAGACTGAGAACAAAGCAAGCTCAGTTTATTCCCATGCTTGCATTTCGGGGAGGACGACAGTACAGCAAAACTGCCAAACTGTCAAAACCTCTGTTTTAGCTGTTTTCCTTAAACAGCTCTAGTGTTTAAGAACAGAGGTAAGTTAGTTGCTTTTCTATTAATACATAATCCTTAAAAGGGCTGTCCTGTAGAGACCCTGCCATGGTCTAATTCAGACTGGAAATGTAGCAAAGGAAATTTTTCCCCCCACTCTGCTTTGTCCTGTTTTACCCACTGGAAAGGGCTGTTTGCAACACACAAGGAGGGGATACTTTCCCAAGTGCTCACAATTCAAGAATACCAATCTGCCATTCGTTAAATGCACGTGAGGTATCTCAGGATAGGGAAGGCCATGGTGGGCCTAGTGTTAGAAAGACCTTCAAGGCCTCCCTGACCCACTAAGATACTTTATGCTTCTCCCTGCCACACAAAACTCACTTACCTTGCAAACAGCTGTCTCCTCTCTGCTGCTATTTCTTTGCCTTGGAAGGAGGGAGAGGAGAGTTCACTTGGAAATGCTTTTCACGCTGAGAATGGATGCTCCTGGGTTCCATAATATTGCGCAGGACACAGAAACTTTCATTCTCGGCACGAAAAGGGTTTGTGGTGCCAGTCTCCTGCTCCTCACCCCCCCCCCCCAAACTACCTTCCACCACTGCTGTGGCAGGGATGCTCCCTGTCCACTAAAGTCTGCAGACAGAGCTCCTTCAACAACCCATCCCGTGGCCGGAGCTGGGAAGGTCAATATGGAACCAGCTGGGTTCAGGAACCAACATCGTCCAAGGCCCAGGTGCTCTGCTCACTCACATGTTCAGGCCTTACTGTTTGAGTGCGTCCCTCACATCCTCATCTAGCCCACTGGAGTTCACCATGCTTTGGGAGGAATGAGACCCCGTTGTCCCACAGAGCATGCTTGCATGCAAATGGGGTGTCTGCGTGCAAATGGGCCACTTGTAGCAATCTTTGAAGGCAAGCCTGCTGTTGTGCCTCTGCGTGCCAGATCTAAGCACATTGCGGGCCAGATCCAGCCCGCGGGCCTTGAGTTTAACACTCCTGCTATAAAGCATTGAGTACCATCCAGTTAGTTTAAATATGTTTTGTACAATTATCAGCAAAGTGAAGTGTCGTTTAAATAATAATTTTATGAATATAAACATTGTGGAAAGTTACTTTCCGGTTATACATTTCTGTTTTAATTTTATTTAAGTTCTGTTATGCTTTTGTTGTTGTTGAAAAGTAACTAGCTTGTGATTCTGTTGATAATTACTTTGGGAAGAGTGTTTTTTTAATAAAGAATCAGAAGCTGCAATGGAAGCTGGGTTGAGCCAAGTACCAATCCAGTCAGTAGTATTCTGAATTGCACTCTGATATCTAGCATTTAGTGTTTTATTCCTGGATTCTTCTGAGCAGATAGTAAAATGAAGAGTACAAGATTACATAGACACTAACAGAACTAGCCAAGTGTCATCTGAAAATGTAACTGAAAGCAAATCGTTCCCAGATAAAATTTATGCTGCTTGCTTTTTTACTTCATGCTGATATAGAATGCTGCATACAAATCTAGCAGCATTTGAACTCATTAATGCATCTTCTTCTATACTAATTATCTATGTTCTCTTTCTACCTAAGAATATTATCTATATCATTAAATATTAATATTCTTGCACTGGATATGTCCACAAATATATTTTTGTCTGTTTGTTCATGGATATTTGTTTTAGCTAGTCTTAAAAGAGAGGCTGGTGATGTAGATACACACTTTCTACATATTAAGAAATTAATAATTATTCTCTTAGAAGGAAAGTCACTTTTCTCTTTTGCAGAGGAACTTTTGCCTTTGTGAATTCATTTGTAATAAGACTCAAGTCTGGCATTTCACACAGAACAACTCTATGTTTAGAAGGTGTTTTATATTACTGAGAATTTCCCTGTGAACTGGCAGGCAATTCCATCTCAAGACTAATCCATCTTTAAAAAATGGAAATGACTAGGGTTCTGACAAAATTGTCCTTGTGTAATAATTATGCCGGGGATACCTTTGTTTACCGAGAAGCTCCAGGAAATTAAATGACTGAAGAAACAGTCCAATTTACAAAGCCTAAACTAGATCAAGAGTGAAAATGACAAATTACAGGTATATGTCCATGTTTGGGCATATCATTTGTGGTGAGAGAAACAAAGCAAGTGTAGTTCTCTGTTGATTCTTATCCAGTATCTGTACTATACATTCAGGCTGCAGTGACATGTTTGTGAGATTCTTTGCAGATTAAGATACTCATATTTGTTCATGTTTTGATGCCAACGAAGCACAGACAGTTGAAGTTATATTTTGAAATCTGACCTGGGATACTTTTAATCTTAAGATTGAAGAAGTGGTGTGATCTGTCAGCTTGATTCAAGCCATTCTTGGCTTTTGGCAGCTGCAATATATGTGTGCAGCTGAATTTTGGAGGTGATTAATATTTCTTTAAGAGAAGGGGAATTGTCATCAAAATGAAAAATTATAATAAAGCCATTTCTTGATTTGTATTAAGCAACTTCAACTCAATCTCCAAATTCTCTTTTTAGGGAAGATCTTGAGAAGTTAGAATATCATCCACAGGGCATCCTAGATAAAGTAGGTTATCCATATATCTTCCAATTAGTGTTTGATACTAGCCATGTATGGATCAGCATACATGGCTATATACATATGTTAGATAACATTTGTTATCTAGCGAACACAAAACTACCTAGAGAGATCATCTTTTTATCTTCCTTTCTCTATCAACAATTTTACTTCAGACTTCAGAAAGCATTCAGTAATATAGACAGATATCAAAGTAGTATACATGTATAAAACTGTACATGTAAAACAACATTTCCTTGTGTCTGACTACAGGAAACATTTGTAGCTTTTGCCTAGAATGAGTGTTGGAAACAACACCTGTTGTTTTATAAGTAAGTGGTTCCTATTGGAGGTAAATTAAGAACAAACTCTAAACCTAGTACTGTCTGGATTTTCTAATTCTCCAGTCATTCAGCATACACTTTCAATCTTTCTTACAAATATCTTTCCTATAAATATCATCTAATTATCTTTGAGGATGTGGTGATAGGACCAATATTATTTTTCCTAGCTGTGAAAAGACTACAGGACAAATGAAGCTATGTTGTAAGTTTTATTACACTTCTCGTGTAAATTCTAAAGCAGACACTCTCTGACCTCCTACCCTTGTTTATTTCTTTGGAATGTTAAATATGTAATACAGGGGAAAAAAACTTCTGAAAACATACTTTAGATCTGTGCTGCCCCTTTCACTCACACATAATGTAACTGTGGTTTAGTGAGTTTATTTGTATTCCCCGGCAATTCCCTTCACCAAAACCACAAAACTGTCCGAATCAAGTCCAGCCACGAGCAGATCAAGGTTAGTCCACAGAGCAAGGACCCAGTAGTCCACAAAGCACTTGAAAGTTGCTCAAACAAAATAACTCCACCAGACAAACTTAAATCCACACACAAGAAAGCTCCAGGGGCAAAAAAAAAGTTCAGAGTCTCCAAGGCAGAATTCCAAACACAGTGTAAATCCAGAATGAAGCAGGAATCATGATGATCGAACAAACAGCTAGAAAACAAACATGTTTTCCCAGCAACACCTCCATCAGTCTGCTGTGATAAATAGCCAGCTTCCAGTGCAGCCCATCAAGACAGGTGGGGCCCTCTCCTCTTGAGTAGTCTGGTTGACCTTCTCTGCTCCTGCCTTTTCTCTGCCCTACATGTTCTCAGATGAGGTGCAAAAGGCAGTTCTTCTTCCACTTTGCTGGCCATTTGCACTGCAAACTTTCCCCAGCTGTAGTCTCCTCCAAATCCGTTCCAGATGGCCATTCAGAGCCATCAAACAACTCAACTCCTGACGTGACAGGAAGGCCTCATTCTTCCCTGAACTGACATCTGAGGAGGTATATGTGGAGTCGTCCAAGGGAGACATGACAAGATCTTAGCAATAGTTTGGGCCTTTAAGATCTGTTATCCATTTCTAAATACCCTGCTCATGATATTTATCCAACATCCTCTTCAATAAACTTAATATCCATTTCCTTATGTTGAAGGAATAATCAAATGGAAAATGCAGCTGTGTAAGCTGTTAGCTATAGCCACTGTTCATCTCTCTCCAATTCTTCTCTTTCTAACTGATGATGTATATAGATAGAATGGATATCTTTATGTTCCCCTTGATTCTTGCACATTGTACAATATAATCTTCTATATGAACTATGCATCCTCATAGTGTTGCCCAGCAGCTCTGTTTTGGGTCACCCTCCTGGATCAGGGGAGCTTGGGTAATCATCTGCAGTGCCATGCTCAGCACCTGATGAAAAAGTTGGATCTCATGTGTGGAGATAGTCCATATGAGATAAGTCAGTGCCAAGCTTGCATCCTGCCTCTTGGAAGTACATCCCAAAAGGACAGTGCCAGGAACTACTAAAGCAGTGAAGGAAGACCCCCTCCCCAGATAGAAAAAGAAACCATGAGGCAGGAAAAAGTTCAAATACAATACAAATAATTAAATCAGTATCTGTTGCTTGTTAAACCAATTACAGAATAAATAGACACAGGAACTAGCCAGATTTCTCAACCCAGTTTCTTTTCAGGAGCACAGATTAAACTTTTTCCTTCCAAACAAAGCTGAATAGGGAAAATTATCCCATCCATAAACACAGGATTTAACTTCACCGAAAACCAGTTTTAGACCAAAACTCAGAAAGGGTTTGTAACCACACGTTTGAATGTCAGTCTTCTAGCTAGCCAAGAAGTCTTGCTGAATGTCCCTCATCTTGGTTCCTTGTCATTAAAAGCTCCTTTCCGGTTATTCAATTATTTCTTCAAAGTGCTGATTGTTGCATGTGGCTGGAAGTATATCCAGGGGAGTATCTCCTCCCAACAGCAGTGTAAAAAGCTTAAAATAACCCTTCCCCTTTAAGAAAATAAAAAAACCTCCTTCAGAGACAGTAAGTCTAGGCATACTGCCAAGAATGTAATAAGGGTAGAAAAAAAACAAAAGGGGATTTCTTCTAACTACCTGTTCTCAGAACTGCTTAGAAAGTTAACAAGGGGTTCTATAGGACCAGTCAGAACCAGTAGAATCCCACCCCTGGGACCATCTAATCCCAGTAGGATTAACCCATCTCACCCATACCAGCAGAGTAGGCAGGCTGCAGGATCTGTTGGCCTGATTATTCCATCTAGTGGGGTCTCTGTCGTTGCACTTGCCCTTCTGTAAGAGACTAAACATATGGCTCTGCCAGTTATCTTAGGGTTCCAATGGGAAAGTATCACACTGGAGGTGTTTGATTGATTAATAACAAATCCCATCTTTCTCCCACCTATCCCTGCCCTTCCCATCTGTGATTGGATTTTAGCAGTTGGCATTGATGTTAATGCCACTTTATAATGCCTTGGTAAGACCACACTTGGAATAATGCATCCAGTTTTGGTCACCACCAACCTGGTCAGCAGGTTCTGACCAGTTCTGGAGAACTGGTAGTGGAAATTTTGAGTAGTTCGCAGAACCGGCAAATACACCTCTGACTGGTCCCGCCCACATCTATTCTCTGCTTCCTGAGTCCCAGATGATTGGCTGGGTCCTCTTTTGTTGCCCTGCACAGGAGAATGGAGCTGGAAATCAGGTCAGTGGGGTGGGGAGGGAATGGAATCTTGCAGTATCCTTCCCCTGGAGTGGGTTGGGAATGGAGACTCACAGTATCCTTCCCCTGGAGTGGGTTGGGAAATGGAGATTTTACAGTATCCATCCCATGCCACTCCCACCAAGCCACACCCACCAAGCTATGTCATGCCCACCAAGCCACACCCACAGAACCAGTAGTAAAAATTTGGAATCCTACCACTGGTCACCGCAATGTAAAAAAGCTGTTGAGACTCTGAAAAGAGTGCAGAGGAGCAACCAAGATGATTAGGTGACTGAAGGCTAAAACATACGATGAATTGTTGCAGGAACTGGGCATGGCTAATCTAGTGAAGAGAAGGACCAGGGGACACATGATAGCAGTGTTCCAATATTTGAGGAGTTGCCACAGAGAAGAAGGGGTCAAGCTATTTTCCAAAGCACCTGAAGTCAGACAAGGAATAATGGATGAAAACTGTACAAGGAGAGATTCAACCTGGAAATAAGGAGAAATTTTCTGACAGTGAGAGCAATCAACCAATGAAGTAGTTTCCCTTCAGAAGTTGTGAGAGCTTCATCATTGAAAGCTTTCAAGAAGAGCCTGAACTGAGCCAATTGTATAAATTTTATAAATAACTTAAACAACTTTTTTATCCAAGTCTAATATTACATTCAAAGCACAAGGCTACTTGTTATCAAAGTTTCTTACTAAACAGTACACCATTATAAATCAACGTGTGCATAAAGAAATTTCATTGTATTAAGAGCTTGAAAGCATAGAAAAGAAGCTATTATGAAATCTAAATCATATACAAAAACTGATATTAGGACATAATTTGATAGAGTAATTTTTGTTTCTTTTTCATTGCTTTGTAATACATTGTGTTCATGTGACATACTTTTTCCACATTCCTTCCAATGATGGCAAAGTTTTCATGCAATGCTTATATAATTTAAGTGCTGATAGTTACTTAGGAATGTTGACAACAATCATATCCTATGAATAGAGATAACTCCAGTATACCTGCCACCAGTGTACATTCAAATATCATGAAAAATATTACTTATTAGAGTAATAATTACTCATTGATAGAAGTATTTCATCCATTCACTTATTGTTAGTTAAAAACCTCCCTGTTTATTAGATTCAAGTTCTAATGCATATTTATTTGGAAATGGTGAATAATTGAGGTTGAAATCAAATTAATTATCCCATTTACTACCACCTTAATTGCACTAATATATCATAGAGATAATTTTAAAATATCTGCACAGACCAAAACTCTGTGATGTGTCACATTGTCAATTAATACATCAGCTCCTTACTGTAATGTTGATATCAGTCATTTAAATCACAAGTAATCAAACAAAAAACTCACCCATACACTCTTTTTCCTATGGTTCTTCTGGAAGTGACATACCTCCTTCAATTATACTACTTAGAAAAAATTTTAAAAAGTGAAATAAGCTTGAAAACTTAAAACAGGTCACTTACTTTTCTTTAAAAATGAATGGACTGCAGAATAGGACTGCAGAAAAAACAATTACTACCAACCTGCCTTCAATCGAGGACCTGTATACTGCACGAGTCAAAAAGAGGGCTGTGAAAATATCTAGAGACCCCTCACATCCCAGATATAAATTGTTTCAATTCCTTCCCTCAAAACAACGCTATAGAGCAGGGATCCCCAACCTTTTCGACGCCGCGGCCCGGTTCCGGCATCAGCTGGGCGCCGTGGCCGGTTCCGGCGTCAGCTGGGCGCCGCCATCTTTTTGACGAAAAATCACTTCCGGTGACGTCACCGAAGTGATTTTTCGTCAAAAAATGGCGGCGCCAGGTTTCTGGTGAGCTTTTTCGGTAGAAATGGCTTTCTACCCGGAAAAGCTCACCACGCTGGCGCCGCCATCTTTTTGACGAAAAATTGCTTTTTACCAAAAAGATGGCGGCGCCAGCAACCAGCGGCCCGGTAAGGCTTGTTCCGCGGCCCGGTACCGGTCCGCGGACCGGCGGTTGGGGACCCCTGCTATAGAGCACTGTACACCAGAAGAACAACAACGTCACTCTGCTAAAAGCCATCACTCTGCTAAACAAATAATTCCCTCAACACTGTCCAACTATTACAAAGTCTGCACTACTATTACTGTTAATCTTCTCATCACTCCTTATCACCCATCCCCTCCCATTTGTGGCTGTATGACTGTAACTTTGTTGCTTGTATCTTTACGATCTATATTGACTGTTTCCTAGTATGATTTGATTGCTTATTGTACCCTATGATTATCATTAAGTGTTGTACCTTATGATTCTTGATTCTTGATGAATGTATCTTTTCTTTTATGCATACTGAGAGCATTTGCACCAAGACAAATTCCTTGTGTGTCCAACCACACTTGGCCAGTAAAGAATTCTATTCTATTCTATTCTATTCTATTCTATTCTATTCTATTCTATTCTATTCTATTCTATGTCCTGTTCAATTGACTATATGGTAAGCCTAGTAAGAAACATAGGTACTTATGGTGTTTTTTTCCTAGGACTGGAAGATAGAAATTCTCACTTATATATGAAGATATAAGTGTAGAAAATGCAAGCTGCTTTATCAAGCAGAATATTTTCCCTGTATAAGTATATATTGTCATTCATAATGTGATCAGCAAATTTGTAATGATCACATTTGTGTTTTATTTGCGTTCTTTCATCTACATGTACTTCTCCATTTTCCAATTCTGTATCCTTTGCCTTTTTGCATTGTTCTTCCAGAAATGCTTTTTTTGCTAAATTCACAGGCTATGTGTTGAAAGGTAGACATAATGGTACCTGTTTTCATTAAAATACCCAAATGTTATTACCAAAATGTGCCCTTTTCATTTGGCGGAGAAGGGAAAGTTCAGATTTAGTAAGTGGATTCAAATCATAAAAAGATGTGTGGTTAAACGTTTAGGCATATTTATTTAGACATGTCTATCCCTTCACAACTGTGAGGTAAAAGGAACTAGTTATATAGGCATCTGAGTAAAAGTCAAAATTACATTATGTCACATATATGATATGAATTTGCCATTACAATTAGTACCATTTGCATCATCACAACACATGTGATGTTACTTTACTCCTATTATAGGTACCCATGACTAGCTCTTTTATAAAATAAGTGTTAAATTTGTTCCCCTTGTCATTGTACCTTTGTGCACCATTTTCTTGTGTGTCTGATCTCTTATAGTGAGGACCAAGACTGCTCAGTTGCATTTTCCAAACTACTTTGCAGTGAATTCCATTAGGGAAATAGTGGAGTTTCTTGCAAGGTAGTTTATATTATGCCTGTTACAGCAGTTTAGATTTAAACTGGATTTCAGTAACTAGCTTTCTGATGTAAGAATTGTGTTTACAGAACCTACACAAAGAGAAGCAGTAGAACTGAAAAGGTTATCAATCTCTATCTAATGTTCTATATTTTTAATTATTTTCATTATTTCTTCTTTTACTAGGCACCTTAATAATGAACATGCACTGGATGACCGAAGCACTGCTCAGTGTCGGGTGCAAATGCAGGTGGTCCAACAATTAGAAATACAGGTTTGAAAATATATCCATATTCTGAATATATTTTTCCTTGAGAAAATTGTCTTAATTTCTTATGGAATTATATATATATGGGCTAACATTTTTGAACATGTTTTAATATCTACTTGTATGTTTTGAAATAAATCAAATTTCTAAATACTAATTAACTACCTTAAGATATGCAATTTAAACATCTACTTAGAAATAAGCCACTGAATTCAGGGAGTATTTTTTTCTAAATAAGCACTCATGAGGTTTGACTCCATTTATGTTAAAAATTGTTTTTAACTATCATTTTTTTAAGCTTTATTGGTAATTGTGCCTTTAGGAAATGGGATGTCTGTAGGTGACAAGTCATTATGCAAATCTGGATTAATTTATTTTCTATATCTTTTGTATTCACATAAATTTTCAACTACCTTTTAAAGCAAAAGTTAAACATAAACATAAGTATAACATCATAAATGCATGCCAATAACATCATTAATCTGCAACTAAACATTTAACTTTAACTCTGTGCTATTTGCCATATTGACTTTCTATACATTCTAGTGATTTTTGACACCTTGTAGACAAGTCTTCAACCTACTTCATCATGCAATATAGTTATGAAAATATGTGTTTGGAGATTCATAAGGCCATATTTTTAGAATCCAGAAATTTTGCTCCTAATTCACATAATGGCTTTGATTTTATCTTAGTATATGATGGTTCTCAGAATAATGTACTTTGGGCATCTAAGAATAGTGTAGATACTCTCCATTAAAACAACCCCTAACATTATCATTCCTAAAATGGCTAACGTAAATTGGTTCTCAGAATCTCCTTTTACATATAGATCCAATAATTCGGGAGGTGGGGTAAGGAAGGGAAAGACAAATTACTAGAAATTTTTCATTTAGTATAATTGGAGATAACACCACCAGACAAACGGCATATGATAGTTAACAAAGGATCCAATAAAATAATAAAGACTTAAATGTGGGGATCAAATGTTTTGTACAGATGGAAAATGTTTTTTTTACCAAAAATAAGCTCTAGCAGAATTATATTTAATATTCTTTTTAGCACAGACCAATTAAACTGTAATCTATTTAAAGCAGGGGTGTCAAACAAATTTCATTGAGGGCCACATCAGGGCTATGGTTGACCTCCGAGAGGGAGGTGGGCGTGGCCAGCTTGACGCCACTCACTGGGTGTGGCTGATGGGTGGGCGTGGCCAGCATGACGCCACTCCCCAAACTGCTGGCATATTTTCTCTTCAC
Organism: Notechis scutatus; assembly: GCF_049901735.1. Taxonomy (NCBI): domain Eukaryota; kingdom Metazoa; phylum Chordata; class Lepidosauria; order Squamata; family Elapidae; genus Notechis; species Notechis scutatus. The sequence continues at coordinate 7,250,509 of NC_142014.1, forward strand.
ACTGGGTAGACCAGGTCGAAGCCACACTGGCACGATGTTTCCTCTTTGCATTGGGTAGACTAGGCTGAAGGCACGCTGGCCAGATGTTTCCCCTTTGGATTGGGTAGACTGGGCCAAAGTGACATGAGCGTTTTCCAAGATGGCCCTGTGGGCCAGATCTGACCACATCATGGACCAGATCCGGCCCATGGGCCTTGTGTTTGACACTCCTGATTTAAAACATGTCTTCCTTTATAGCCCTAAACTGTTTTACTGTTACCGTTTTACATTTCGTGCTCATTCTGCAAAAGTGATAGCTATCATAGTATGGAAAAGTCTCATATCATACAAGCATGGGTTGTATGGGTTTGGGGCTATGGGTTTTTGTTTTGTTTTTAAACATGTATAGTTAACCTCTTTGGATTCCATTTTTTTGGCCTGAATTAAACAGTGGGAAATTAAATAATTGTAGTGTCATCCTCTTTCATTTATATGTATGAAGACTGCCTTATTTACCCATCCAAATCCTCAGAAAAGTGTGTATGTGTGTGTTTGTATGCAACTATTGCAACTATTTGCATTTTATACTAACCAGTACCTTATTCTGAATCCGGGACAAAACACAAGGACAATCATTTATGAATTTGACATGGAAAAGAAGTTTTTACACTAAAATGTTAGAGTATTCATTTAATGCATTGTTTAGTATATTAAAGTTACTTTGGTTGGCATAGTGCTTTTAGGGTTTTTATCTATGTGTATGATACTATTGGGCCTTTAAAAATTGAATGATCATTTTTGCATTTTAGATATACAAAACTAAATATAATTGTTGAGTACTATATTATAATATAATCATATAATCACAGGAGAGGGCCACAAATAATCCCGGTCTTTTTGTGAACCATGTTGAAGGCTTTCTTTGAGGTGCAATTTACATTTACAAATATTATGTTGTGATATAAAAGTCTCAATGGACTTTCTGCTTTCAGGGTGACCAATTATGAGTTTTTCCCTCCCCCCTCTTTTGTATGACGGTAGAAAAGTAAGGTCCATCCGTTGTAATGAGACCTAGAACAGTGCAGATGTCAGTTTAGTGGCAGAGTTCAACATTTCACACTGCCTAGTCCCTGTCACTCTATTGAATTAGATTGATTATGGTAGATTGCAGGGGGCACTAACTGAACCTCATGGGAATGGATGAAAAGTATAAACAGTCTTGGCAGGCACCATGCTATGAGGACCCTTCACCTCTTCACAGCTGTTGGCACTAGCCCATTGCTAATAGTGTCCATAGGATTGTAAAGAGACACTATGGGCCATATAATTTACAGACCTAGTAACTTGCTACTGTTGAGTCAGTAATGACCTCAATTCTCTTATTGACAAAAAGATGAAGTATTATTTGTTTTCTTTGACCTTTTAAACATGACAAAAGCTATACAGCTTTCTTCTTTCTCTCCCTTCACTCCTGAGAATCCAAGTTCCCTTTCCTCCTCTATAAAAGTTTTCACCGACATAGGCTTTGATATGCAGGAACATTACTCCATAACAGTCTCAGAGATAAGATGTATCACATGAAATAAAATAGCTGTTATTAGTCATTTCTAAAATGCTTCTGATCTCACTCTTTCTTTAACAGCTTTCTAAAGAACGTGAACGTCTTCAGGCAATGATGACCCACTTGCACATGCGACCTTCAGAGCCCAAGCCATCTCCAAAACCTGTAAGTGCATATTGCTTTATAAACAGTAAATAGGTCTACAAATGTAATAGACTAAGAAAATGAGCAATTTACTGACAGTTGGAAAACAATAAGTGTGATAAAAAATATGGCAATAAAATGAAGGTAAAATGCAATCACTTGTCAAATTGCATGTTTCTTTAAAAGTAATGCTATCTTTTACAAAATCTGTCCAATCTGTGCCATAGGGGACACTAAACAAGTACACCTGTAGGTGCACAAATCACTCCCTTTTTGCTGAAGCTAGAAAGAATATCATTTTTGAAATAGACTCACAAATATTAAAAAGAAAGCTGTTTTGAAAGACCTGAAGTTCAGCTGACACAGAAGTAGTAAAGAAAAAGTTAGAATGGTAGCCTAACACAAGGTTATAAATGCATGGGTTGGTGCTGTAGTTTACCCTGTCATTTAAAATATCCATCAGAAAAGACATTGCATTTTGCAATATTTTTGTCATTGGAGAGAAGCAAATTATTCATCTGATATCAGCAATGCCACAGTGGTTCACTTTTGACAAAAGGTGGGAGTTACTGATATATCACTACCTGTTTCTGAATCAGAACTGATAATGGAATAAAAAAATTTCAGTAGCTTTCTAAAATATATTTGCAAGTTATACTATATACATCTAAGTGTCTGCTTGCTTCATATAATCTGATGAGAATTAATTCTACTGAGACCGCATTGGAATACTGTGTCCATTTCTGGTCACCACAATACAAAAAAGATGTCCCTTCCAGCCTAATGATTCTATGTTCCATGTAGCCAATCATCTTTGAAAAAAATAGAGAAAAACAGCATACAATTAACAAAAAAACATTCTTGTATATCACAGCCTCCTAAAAATTCCTTAAAACAATGAAAGAGCCATGTTTGTATTTCTTTTCCAAAACCTTTCAAATACTTTGTTTCAAAGCATATTATCAGATATGGAGAGCAGAAATCAGGACCATCATCAATCATCAGAGTTAAAATTTTCTGCATGTCTCTTCTGCCATGTAGTGTTTCTTTGGACTTTTTCACCTCCCAAACTGATTGCCTTGTGGTTTATAATTTGGTGGTTGCCCCTCTAGATTTTCAGTGATTGGTAGCATTTTTTATATACTGTATGTACAGTATGTGAATCTTAAGCATTTGTCTTGTTTTCCATAATTGACTGTTTATTGCTTTAAATATAAGTTTGCACTACAGTACTAAATACTGTATATCCGCTTTTTTATTTTTGTCAAAGGATTGTTTTTGTTAGTTTTTAGTATCTTCACTTGGCTCCCAAATATTTCTTAACAGTGTAGAAAATGCATGGAAAATATTTTTGCATTATAGAATTAATTTAATGTCAATAAGTGGATTATTACAAATTTTAGAACTATCTCATATTTATTGCTTTATTGTTTATGAACTATCTCATATTTATTGTTAAATCAATTTATTTATTGATTGTAATTGACTGTCACATTACAATCAAGATATTTTTCTACTGTTTTCTATAGTGTAAGATAGATATTCACATGACAGAGTAATTGTCTCATAAATCCATCAGAAATCTGCAGCTTGTTCTTTTCCAATTAATTATTCAATCAGTAAATTTTTTAAAACTCCAGCAGCATGGTTACATCTACACTAATAAAGAATTTTCAGCCTATAATCCAAAACAGAACCTGAATGAATAATGTAATTGAAGTATTACATTACATAAACCACACATGAAAGAATTGCTAATTGCGTTTGATGGTGGGCAATTAGTACAGAATCTTAGATGAGCAATTTAAAGTGAAAGCACAGTTTAAAGTTCCCTTTGGAACTAGAGATATCTGAAGTAATGAACTAATACTGTCTTCAAATTGGTTTAAGAGAAGAGTGGTCAATACCACAAAAAAATCCTAAAATGTATACACTGTACAAAAGAAGCTTCAAAATTGATATGATAGTAGAGAATTATGGTGTATACACTCATGTACAGTGGTTCCATTAAAACGGCCCACACATTTGATAACTATTAATAGCATGAATTTATTACCAAGGAAAAATGAGCTGTGTTGGTTCATCACTACACCCTTAACAGCTATCAGTACATGAATACAAGGTGCAGTCGCAGTGTGTATTATATGACCCCATTTACTCTCTGAATGGAACTTCATTAAATGGTACCTTTTGGCCATGCTATGGATGGATGAAAATCAAAGTTATCATGACTGAATAATGAGTTCCACCCAACCTTGAATATATTCAGATGAGCTGATGTGGCTAAGTGATCATCCTAGGTTTTACATGCTTTTCTTTAGTTAATAATAAATTCTATTTTATCAGCTCACATTCCATGCCTACAAACATGTCATGCTTATTATTGCTGCCTAGAAGAATAACTTACCATAATGTTGTAAACATAGAGGTTGACATACATACTAACCCTAGCATTTCCAAACCTTTATCAATAGGGATGCAGCATGTACAATCTTCCCATAGAACTTTATTTTATTTTCATTGTGATTAAAAAAAAAATGGGGTGGGAAATAGTGGGATATCAATTTAAAGTAAGTATGTGTATATATGTGTGTGTTTATGTATTTGATAAATGAAATGAAAATATACTATTCATATGTCAATTTAGAATTTGTAGTAGTATACATAGTATACTACAACTTTGATATGTAGTAGCAAGAACAATTGTTATTGCTTCAATTTATAACTTATACAAAATCAAAGATACTTTTGTACCTCTTGGGCATTTCATCAGTGCACTGAAGACAACATTGAGCAAAATCATTATATTTTCCTTCCTTCCTCCACCCCATATGTATTTAACAAAGAAAAACAGTTTGTGACTTATAGGGAACAGATGCACTCAGGGATGCCTTGAGGGCGCCAGTCGTTATTATTATACTGCTAATGCTCTTTCGCTGGCTGCTGCCCAAGAAAGCCAAACAATTAGCTGGCATATGTTAATTTTTGTTTCCCTAACAAATCTCTCTACTGACTAGATGTGTAAAACAAATCCACAAAGAAAGATCAATCAATGCTGTATGCCATTGAAAAGCAGTCTATCTTAAGTTTATTTGGGTCCTGAAAAGCAGGTGTTACTAAATTAGACATAAAAACCAAGTCACCTCTGTTTAATCAATCAAGGCACGCCTACTGCCCAACTTCTATTCATTTTAGTGCTAGATAACGCATAAGATCCCTATAGATAGTGCTCTTTCTATCATTTCAACACACCATTTTTCAGTTCTACCTATTGAAAGATACTGTAGAAAATTATTGTAGCTTTGATTGGTATCAACCAAGGATAAGGCAGAAATCGTTTGGAGGGTTACTGCCATGATTATCCATTTTGCTAATTGGATGCTATTTATGACAAAAGATGTATGGTAAATATGACAGAGTTAATATGCATTTTTGATAATGAGCAGCAAGGCTCTTTTTTTTTTTGCTGGGGGGTATAATGAAGGGCGCACTGTTAAACAGCTTGCATATATTTTCACCTTCTTTCTTTTTTTCTCCCCACTCTGACATCCGCTTTCTAGGGTACATCAACCATAAGTGACACTGTAATCATAAATTGAAAATGATACTTCCAGAGGAATTGGCAAACTTGACATTTCATTATATTTGTTAACACATGCCACAAATGATTGTTACTGAAGAAATTCCATTTCCC
>NC_142014.1:7260886-7350886 GCF_049901735.1 Notechis scutatus
CAAATGTTAATGTACATTAATTTGATATAGAATTTAATTACAATCTATAGACTGCATGTGTATGCATGCAGAAAAGCTATTCCATTGAGGGGGGAAATATTTTTTTCCTTTGACACACCATTTAATGAATTCATTTTTGTGACAAAAGCCAACCTCTTTTTCAACATGCTAGAACATTCTAACTTCATCTGTAAAAAAAAAAAAAGATGTGGCCATTCCATATGGACAAGAATGGTGGTGGTGGGGGGAGCATTTTATTTTAAAATGGAATCTCACATTGGATAATCACACAGTCTGCTGTTGAAATACTGTAAGAGGAAAGAAGGAAAAGGAAAGGATAAATGTAGGAAAGTTCTGGGAGTGAATTCTTAAAGTCTGTGACAAAAATGTAGAAGACACACACACACACAGAGAGAGAGAGAGAGAGAGAGAGAGAGAGAGAGAGAGAGAGAGAGAGAGATCAGTCATGCATGATAACTACAGTCAGACATTTTTAGCCAAGTGAAACTATTATCAACGTTTGCCTCTATGAGAGAAATAGAGTGGTGGTTAAGGCATTGATTGCGAAAAAGGAAGCTCCACTATCAGCCAGAGAAACCCACTGAATAACTTGGGGCCAATTACTTTCCGCCCAATTTCCTTCACAAGGCAGATTCGTAAAAAGAAGATTTCAGTGCGCATGTTTTAGTTTATTTGTAGATGAATCAGAGGATAAAGTGGTATAAATGATACTTGACTTAATGGGAAAAGATGGGACCTAAACTAACATAAATGAGTTCACGTTAATTCTGTTCAGCCATGGAGAATCTATGCACAGTTCACAACATCTTTTGTTTCAGTGGACTTGTCTATAGGAGTACCCTGTGAGTCCAATGGCAATGGATCACTTAATACCTTAATATTGATCAATTACTGCTGATTAGTTGAAATTCAATCAATCCTGGCTTCTTTTCCTCTTTGATGTCCTTTGTTTAATGAATAAATTTCTCTTTGAAAAATTGTTTATTTTCAGAAGCCCACCATTAGTGAAAAACATACCTACCAGTTTAGGCTACGGAGCAGCACTTAATGCAAGCTTACAGGTAAATCATTAAACCATTCATTTCTTTTTATATGCCCACTTCCTTCTGCTTGCATTGTTTCTTGTATAAAAGATAACTCTCTATGTTAATGTTAGTTGGGCATTTAGGGCTTTATTAATAGGTGGTTAATCTCCCAAAGAAGTTGCATTACCTAGCACAGCAAGAAGTACCTGTTCTAATTCTCTTCATTTTGATGTAAAGAAGCAAGAAGGACACCCTGTGGCAAAATCTGGAACATTCCATTTTATTTCAAATACTAGATTGATAGAAGCTTTTGCAAATGCATGTGAATATGCATTAATATTTATCCAGGCTGTCAAGAATGATTTCATATCATAGTGTTAGAGAACATGGTGCTCATAGCAAAAATTTTAAAGTTTAATTGTAAAATATAATTTTCATGCAGAAAAGGCGAATGTCAGAACTCTTTTGGGGGGGGGTTAAGTTCTGGTCATTTTTTACTTTTATACAGGCTGGCACCAGAAACAAAATGTACGCTACATGTTAGGACATAAGATTTAAGATTAGTGCATTTTAAAGGCAGGGTTTAAAGGCAGAAGACATGGTGCATATCAGTGTCAGAACATACTTAGTAGTTCCATCTAGCAGTACTAAGTTTGTGTGCGTATTCTGAGCTTCAGAAAAGAAATAGAACAATTTTTTCTCTATACATTTGTTTACTTGTATGTATCTCAGTATGTATTAAGCACCCTAAGAATGCTATATCATTTCCACACTGCTAGGCTGCACTGGCAGAAAGTAGTTTACCTTTACTTGGTAATCCCGGATTAATAAACAACACATCCAGTGGCTTACTTCAAGCAGTCCATGAAGACCTCAATGGTTCCTTGGAGCACATTGACAGCAATGGAAATAGCAGTCCAGGCTGTTCTCCACAGCCTCACATGTAAGTACTGCTAGCATCTTCCAATATAGAAAAAAATAATAATCAAAAAGTACTGCCTTGCTTAATAATTTGTCCAGAACAGGTAAGAATGTCTGGAAACTGGCCTAGAGAATAAACCAGTGCTTCCCAAAGCTCATTAAATTACCCCCAAATTGGGTAAAAGTGTTTTTTCTTTGCATAATTACACACGAACCCTTTACAAGCACAACAAAGACATTTGAATTGACTTAAAGATTGCCACCTATAAAATACGTTTGAAAATCTCCCAAGGTATTCCTTTTAAGATGAAAACAAGCTGAAATTACCAATGGTAATATGTTGAAGTGACATAAATTTCATTCAGCGATACTGATATTATGATACATATAATCCTCAAGTTACAACCATTCCTTCAGCAACCATTTGAAGTTACAACAGTGCTGAAGAAAATAATTACTCAAACTTCAATAAGTTTTCTGATAAGCAGTTTTATGTAATGAAAGGTTTGGGAAATACTGGAATTGGTGCTGCAGTGCATGCTTAAGATTTCCCTTGGGCAAATGCTTCTTATTCATTGCATGATAATACAACTTGATTTTTTTTTCAAACATTTTTAAATTTGTAAATTAGCAAAAGAATTCAAATCAGAAATACTTTAATTGCATTTTCAGGTCTGTAGTACATGTATGGACTGTTACAGAAATACTATTTTGTTAAAAAAAAATACAATGCAAAGTTCAACCATTACCTCAAGTTTACATAGAAACTAATAAAATATAAGTCATTTGCCTCCTTATAAATCAGTAAATCACTGTAATTACATATTCAACTTTAATTACTGGTGCGTCAGTATTGGCAAGGTTTGTATGTTAAATTTTATGCAAGATTACAATTCCTATTAATATTTAGGAGCTAACTATATCATTAATTACTCTAAAATCTTTCTCCACCATCTTTTTAATGGAACTCAGAGAGTGCTACTATTAAAAATTGATGTATCATGGATTTCAGGAATGTGTATTAAACCCTAAGAAATGTCTTTCCTTAATCACCAGTGTCAAATGTAGCAGTATCCTATTTAGTAAATAGCAAAACACATACCTTGGGGATATTGATTTCCTGATAATTTATATATTAATTAGTGCTATCACATCTAAGCAGACATAGATATACGTTTGCTATAGGATTATTTATTTTTAAATATGCAATTATGTTCATAGTTAACCAATAATAATATTATATTTAAAATATACTCCAATTCTTTTTATTATTTTTTTATCTTTAGCCTACTATGCTCAACAATTATTATATCTGCAATGCTGAAATAATAATTGCAAGCCGCTATATTCTCTATATTTTCAAAGTGTATCGTTTCATTTGCCTTTATAGATTTTAAGTTTTATATTTTGTTTCCTGATTTGCCTTCTTATATAAGTAAATACATTAACATATATATTTTACACTTTTAAGGTGATCTATCTCATTCATTACCATATATTGTATCATCTTGTACAAATAAATAAAATTAGGGTGCACAAAGAATGACGGAGAATGTTAATATGCTTTATTGACTTCCAAACCACTAATTCCCCTCCTCTCCATGGAAGAATTTATGTTTTGGGAGCATCTTTAGATATAGTTAATAATACCAAGGAAGTAATAAAATTTGAAGTAGAAAAAACATGACTACAAGCTCTTGAGAATGACAGTGCTATGAAACAGGTTACATTGAGCCACCAGAGCAAAGTTGTTATATTTTGTGATTTGTACAATCAACCATGCATTCAGTAGCTTGAAGCCTTTTACTTTTAGTAATTCTCTGAGTGTATTAATGTTCTCTTTCTTCCTAAAATATCAAGAAAATAAAAAGGTAATGAGCAAACAGGACTGAAATCATTTGCTTAGTTAATTCACTTATAATGAAGCACAACTATTTATATTTTCATTTTTTTCTGTATAATATTCAGTAAGCATAAGTATGTACAAAGTGATTAGAATGCACTACTGCAGGCTACTTCTGTTGACTACTGGCAGCAATTTGGCAGTTCAATTCTTGCTGGCTCAAGGTTGACTCAGCCTTCCATCCTTCTGAGGTCGATAAAATGTGGACCACATTTGTTGGGAGCAATGTGCTGACTCTGTAAACCACTTAGAGAAGGCCGTAAAGCACTGTGAAGTGGTATATAAGTCTGAGTGCTATTGCTGTTGCTACCATATATGCCCTGTGCAATACACAGTTCTGTATGTTATACAGAAAACTTTTTCCATATTACAGAATTTGAGAGTATGTTTACATCTAAATCCTGCTGTACATTATGCCATTAATTTCCATTCTAGAAATAAACTACTATACAGAAAGAACCAAGTAAACTAAGCATTCAATATGATAGGGAGAGAAGCAGAGGTGGGCTGCTGCCAGTTTGGGAGTACTGGTTGTTAAGATTTTGTGCAGTTCAGTGAACCGGCAAATCCCACCACTGACTGGCCTCGCCCACCCTGCCCCACCCTATCTTGCCTCGCCTGCCTTGGCTGGTGGCTAAAGTCACACCTGGGCCCAGCTACTCTCTGGTTCCTTCGCTCAATCATCCAGATCACGTGGCCTAGCTGATCTCCGTGCCTTGCCCGCTCTTCTCACCGCCGCTGCCCGCAAAGGTAAGGCGCATGGCCAAAGGGCCACTTCGGGGTAGACATGGTGAGGCTCGGCAGCCTTTTGGGTCTGGCTCTCACCATCCTTCCACCCACATACCACCCACTTGCCCTTCGCCTCAAGTCGAGGGATGCACCAGTCCCTGGCTCTGGCCTCCCTGGGGCCTCTGCCTGTATGTCGCCTTCTGCCTCAGGTCAGGGGACATGCCAGTCCCTAGTTCTGGCCTTCCCCAGGGCCTCCACCCACATGCCACCCACTCACCCTTTGCCTCAGGTTGGGGAATGCGCCAGTCTTGGATCTGGCCTTCCCCGGAGATTCCGCCCGCATGCCAGGCCACTGCTGTGAGAACAGTGCAAGCCCCATGAGCTGACAGCAGGGAAGGAAGATCTGCTCTGGGCTTGCTGCACTCAGCCAAAGGACCACCTTGGTGGAGGGGGAAACACATGATGAGGCTCAGCCGCCTTTTGGGGCCAGCTTCGGCTTCCGCAGGGCAGTAGTGGGATTCAATTTTTTTTACTATCGGTTCTGTGGGCGTGGCAGGGGAGGGATACTGTAAAATTTCCAGTCATAGGTGGTATTTGCCGATTCTCTGAACTCAAAATTTCCGCTACTGGTTCTCCAGAACTAGTCAGAACCTGTTGAATACCACCTCTGCTGCAGGGCCTTCCGGGTGTGAGGACTGAGAGAAAATGCCTCCCCTGAAGGCCGCCCACTTGCCCAGCTGCTGGCCGTGTTGGCCTGGAAATGGCATGTCTCCTTCTTGCAGGCTGGATGCAAGACAAGAGGCAGAGCGGAGGTCGAGCAGGCAGAAGCCCAGAGCAGGGTCTGAAAGGCAGCTAAGCCTCGCCGTGTCGTCCCCCCCCCCCCCCCAAGAAGCTTACAGCCGCCACCTCTTTGCCAGGGTGAGAATCCTGCAGCCGCCACCTCTTTGCCGGGGTGAGAATCCTGCAGCTGTCACTTCTTTGCCGGGGTGAGAACCCTCCAGCTGCCAATCTTTGCCAGTGCAAGAATCCTCCAGCTGCCGTTCCCAGCTTGGTTTCGGCCAGCTGCTGCAAATACTTCGCACCACCAAAAAGCGGCAGCTGCAGGCTTATCATGTTAAAAAAGACCGAAGGCCAGTGTCTCGGGGCGAGGTCGTGTGCCCAGCTGCACCACAAAGGCCAGAAGTATCCATGCGCTGTTTCCTGCTGCAAAAACCTTTTTAAAAACCCTGGCTGTCAGGCAGCAAGCCCCAGCAAGAAATGAGGCGTCGGAGAATCACCATTGCTTGTTGCTGCACAAAGGTTCCAGCCACCACTGCTCTGGCCCACCTTGTACGTTAGCCAAATGACAAATCCTTGTCACACTTTCACCTTTTACTTGGCTTTGATGTTCCTTAGATATTCTGTAAACTAAAACAGTATGTGAGGTAAAACAATCTATCATAGATATATTATTCATTCACCAAAGACAGAAGAGAGTTGGTGAAACATTATTCCAGAGTTCGTTTTAGCACACAGTGGTTTGATCACTATTTTCTTAACTCCCGGGGCATTGATCCAGAAAACAATAGTGAACTCTTTTCTGAAGGTGTTCCTATTGCCATGTTAATCTGTATCACTCAGTGCCATATAGAATATTTAACATTCTATTTTATTTTAGCTTCAACCTGTGTATGCATGTTTCCTACAGAAGAAACTGGGAGTTGATAAAATATGTGAGAAAAGAAAGATGGAAAATAAACTGAAAAGATGTGGATTCAAACAATCTTGCTTTGCATACTTGCAATCATTTTTTCCACCTTTTGTATTCAGCTGTTTTTCTCAACCTGTACCTTCTTTACAATTCCAACTTTTAAATCCAATCCTTGCCATTTGATCAGCATAAACATCGGGCTTTTTATGTTTTCAAACTTTTCTTTCTTTAAATTTTATTTCCAAAGAGAAGTGTAATTGTTCTGCTCTTAAGGTCTTTTTGCGGTGCTTCCGTTTGAAACCAGTCTATTGTCAATTGTTCCATATCTGATTATTCCAGTCCCCTACTGTTATGCTTTCACATTACTTACAGTAGGTTATCATTTCAATTCCAATCTCTTTCACTCCCTTGTATTTTAAACTTCATATCATTTCTGTCCTCCTGTCTTTGCATTTTTGTATTTCTGCTTTTTGTCCCATCTCATGATACTTTCTCGGAAGTTTGTTCTAATGTAGAAAGCTCCTTGTCCTTTAGGTGAAATTTGTACATCGGATGTTATAAAATAATTCAAACACTTAGAGTTGTACCAACCTTTGGGAGAATGATTGAAAATATATAATTGAGTCAATGATGATACTGGTGCTTACAGCATTTTTGAAATTCCTCATGCATCGGTACTATTAATCCTACAGAGGTAGTATATGAACAGATTTAAAATGCTGCAGTATTTAATTCTGTAATCTTTAAAGGGCAAGGCAATAATTGAAACACTATCTACAGAGTAATGTGTTGTATATGCTTTCTTGCTCAATTTGGTTTAAGATAGTGGATTGCTATATGCAGGCTTCATAAAATGTTAAAGTTTTGTTTAATGTTTTCTATCATCGGATTTATATGTAGTAGGCTCTGTCTGCCCAAGTGAACATTTAAGTGTTAAGACCACTACCTGCCATTTCAAATTGACAAGCACAATGAACAAACAGGTAACTTTCTGTCTTCTTGATGCATTTACTCTTTAAAGATTGCTCTTAAAGGACTGCATGGTTGCTAAAGTGAGTGAGTCTATTTGTGAAGAGAGGGAACAGAATCTCTGTTTCAGACGTAGAGTACTAGAAAGAAAAATGGTGTGTGTGTGTGTGTGTGTTAAATTAAGATATTTCTTCAACTGTAAAACATATAGTGCATTCAGAAAGTATTGAGACCTCCTTCACTTTTGTCAATTTTGTTATGCTGCAGCCTGATTCTGCAGTTGTTAAAATTCATTTTTTCTCATTAATCTACACTCAGTACCCCATAATGACAAAGTGAAAACAGAATGTTAAAAATGTCTGTAAATTTATTAAAAAGAAAAAACTGAAATATCGCATTGGCATAAGTATTCAAACACTTCACTCAGAACTTTGTTGAAGCACCTTTGGTGGCAATTACAGCCTCGAGTCTTTTTAGGTATGACGTGACAAGCTTTGCACACCTGGATTGGAGGATTTTCTGCCATTCATCCTTGCAAATTCTCTCAAGCTTAGTCAAGTTGAATGGTGATTGTTGGTGGACAGCCATTTTCAGGTCCATCCAGAGATGTTCAATAGGGTTCAAGTCAGGGTTCTGGCTGGGCCACTCGAGGGCATTCACACAGTTGTCCCTAAGCCACTCCTGTGTTGTCTTGGCTGTGTGCTTAGGATCGTTGTCATGTTGGAAAGTGAACCTTCATCCCAGTCTGAGGTCCTGAATGCTGTGGAACAGTTTTTTATTGATAACATCCCTGTACTTTGCTCCGTTCAGCTTTCTCTCAACCCTGATCAGTCTCCCAGTTCCTGCTGCTGAAAAACACCCCCACAGCATGATACTGCCACCTCACTGTTGGGAGGATATTGGGCAGGTGATGAGTGGTGCCTGGTTTTCTCCAGATATAACATTTAGAATTGAGGCCAAACAGTTCAATCTTGGTTTCATCAGACCAGAGTATCTTGTTCCTCACAGTCTGAGAGTCCTTCAGGTGCTTTTTTGCAAACTCCAAGTGGGCTTTCATGTGTTTTGTACTGAGGAGAAGCTTCTGTCTAGCCTCTCTGCCATAAAGCCCAGATCAATAAATTCTGTCCCACCTCCATACAGGAAATGGGAAACAGAATTTATTAAAAAGAAAAAACTGAAGTAGAGCTCAGTCTCTCTAGAGCTCAGTCAGAGTGACCGTTGGGTTCTTAGTCACTTCCCTTACTAATGCCCCTCTTCCCCAATTGCTCAATTTGATTGGGCGACCGTCACGTGGAAGCGTCCTGGTTGTGCCAAACTTCTTCCATTGGAGAATTATGGGGACCACTGTGCTCTTATTAACCTTTATCCTGTTTCTGAGGTCTGCAGGCACTTCCTTTGACCCCATAGCTTTTGCTAGACTACAGTGTGCATTGTCAGCTGTAAGGCCTTCTATTGAAACAAGGTGGGGTACTGAGTGCAGATTAATGAGGGGGAAAAAATGAATTTCAACAACTGTAGAATCAGGCTGCAGCATTGACAAAATGTTGTCCAGATGTATGTATGTTCAGAAATAACATTCTCACTCATTCAACTTCCCAAAATATATTTTCCCATTCTTTTTCAGGTTATATTGTTCCCCTTTTACTTTTCAACTCTAGCCTCTTATATTTTATTTTCCCACTCATAAATCCTCTTGATCTTTTCTAGCTTTATAAGCTGTTACACTCAGCACCCATTGCAACCCTTTATCATTTCCTCTTTACTTGCTTAAATGTTACATGCTTTTGATCAAACCATTGATGTTCTTTTTATATAATATTATAACCTCCATTTGTTACACAATTCTTTCTACTTCCTCTACTTCCTCTTAACAAAAAGATCATTCTAGTGATAGAGTGCCTGCAGCTGTCTTATGCTGAGAAGTGTCAGATCCCCATAGTATGGATTGTTGAAGTTTGCAGGATCCTTGGGGATTTATGAGATCTACAGTATATAGAAGCAAAATACTGTACATGGATGATTTTATTGAAAACTTCATTCCATTCTCTTTTAAATTCTCTACAAATGGATATGTTCATAGGGTAGAGCAGATTTTTTAGATCTTATGTCCGTTCTTTAACTTAGATTCTAACTGCCTGAATATTAATTGTTATTGTTAAGTTTATAATTACTTCTAATGAAAATCTAACAAATTGAAAGACAATTTCATCCAAAAACTCTAAACAACCAACCAAAAACCTAACAACAAGCATTCTATGGAATGTGAACAGATGTTGGTTTAGAAGAGAATGAAATCAAAGATGTAATGACACATGACAATAAAACCACATTGAAATTCCATTAGTGTTCGATTTAGTTATTATATTGTCTGTAATTCATGGATGTAGATCAGAGGTGGTATTTAGCAGGTTCTGACCAGTTCTAGAGAACCGGTAGTGGAAATTTTTTTATATATATAATTTTTTTTAACTTTAAGACAATACATAAAAAAAAAACATAAAACCATCTTCCATTTTGTACACACAGTGTGTCAGTTGGTTTAAAATCCTTTGTGCGATCCTTTCATAATCATTGTTCACAATTTATATCAATCTCACATTGTCAAACCAACATATACCCAACATATTTATCAATTATTAATTATCCTGCTATTTATTCCATCAATAATATATTATGCTGTCATCCAATGGCTATACATGTCTACATTACATCCCATATTGGTCTATTAAACTTCCACAACAAAACTATCCATTCTGTTACCTTACCATGCCTTTTTATCCAACCATTGATAAAACAAATCTCATATCATATAAAATTGCTTGTCTTCTTGTTCTCTAATTTCAAATGTCAGTTTAATCATTTCAGCACAGTCCATAATTTTTTAATAACTTCCTCCTGCATAGGTATTTTGTCATTTTTCCAGTTTTTCCAAATACAATTCTAACTGCTGTTAAAACATTTACAACCAAATATTTCAATTCTTTATTGTATATCTCCGGTATGACTCCCATTAAAAAGAACTCTGGTTTAAAGTCTGTATGTTGTTTTATCATTTTTTCCAACCATGTGTGGATTTTAGTCCAATATTTCTTTGCGTCCGAACATGCCCATCACATATGGTAATATGAACCAGGTATCTGATGACATTTCCAGCATTTATCCAATTTATTCTTAAACATTCTTGCAAGTCTCGTCGGGGGTAGGTGCCACCTGTAAAACATCTTATACAAATTTTCTTTATATGCAGTTGACATTGTCATTTTACAATTTTGGGACCAGAATTTTTGCCATTTTTCTAAATCAATCCCATATTCAAAATTTTTCCCTCAAGCAATCATCGTTTCTTCAAATTGTTCCTCCTCCAATTTAAATTCTAATAGATGTCCATAAAGTTTTTAATTACCTTTTCATCAGTACCCATCAAAATTTTATCTAAATCAGTCAACTTATCATAAATACCTTCTGCTTTAGAGTCTTTATCAAACCTAGATTGTATTTGCAAATATGAAAACCAATTCATTTTTACACCTTGTTCTTCCAATGCTTGCATAGATTTAAGTTCACCCTTTTCTTTCAATATCTCACCATATCTATATTCGTTTCTTTTTATATATTATTGGATAGGAAAAAGCTTCAATAGTTGATATCCATGTTGAAATTTTTAAGTAATATTGTCTTTTTATCTTCTCCCAGTTCAAAAACAATGCCTCACGAATATAATGTCTTCTAAAATACTTCTGTGTTTTGGTTCCCTTACACCAGAGAAAGGCATGCCATCCCAACAGCAAGTCATGGGCTTCTAAAGTCAATAATCTACTGTTCCTTAATGTTATCCATTCCTTTACCCACATCAAACTTGTCGCCTGGTATTCCAGCTTCCAATTGGGCAAGGCAAACCCTCCTCTTAACAGCTTTTACCCTGCCAAATATATTTCAACACAATTCTATTCAAATCTTCAAAAAACTCTTTCCCTAGTCGAATAGGAATTGTCTGGAATAAATATAAAACTCAAGGCAATATATTCATCTTAATTGTAGATATTCTCCCAATCAATGATAGTTGCAGTTTTTCCCATTTTATCAAATCTGTCGCAATCTGCTGTTTGAGTTTAACATAGTTATCTTCTTTCAGGGTACTACATCTTGGTGTAATATGAATCCCTAAATATTTAACCTTGTTCGTGACCTGCATTTTTAAAATTTCTTCCAACTCTTTCTTTCGTCTTGCTAACATATTCTTTGTTAATATCTTTGTTTTGTCTTTATTTATTCTCAAACGTGGTACTTTTCCATATTCTTCTATTTTTTCTGTTAATTTGAGTGCTGTTTCCAATGGGTCTTCTAATATAAATACCAGGTCGTCTGTGAAAGCTTGCAATTTATATTCCTCTTTTTTAATTTTCATTCTTTTTATTTCTCTTTCTTCTCTAATATTCCTATTCAACACTTCCAATGTTAACACAAACAGCAGAGGCGACAATGGACAGCCTTGCCTTGTCCCTTTTCTTATATCTATGGATTCTGTTAATTCTCCATTCACCTTTGCAGTTTGTTCATGGTATATTGTTTCAATGGCTTGGATAATTTTTTTACCAAAGCCCATTTGTATCAATTGCAGTAAAATAAATTGCCAACTCACATTGTCAAAGGCTTTTGCTAGTGGAAATTTTGAGTAGTTCGGAGAACCAACAAATATAAACTCTGACTGGAGATTTTACAGTATCCTTCCCCTGCCACGCCCACCAAGCCATGCCCACAGAACCGGTAGGAAAAAAAAAATGAATCCTACCACTAATGTAGATATTTGTGTACATGTGAGAAAGAGCAGGGAAAGGTGAACAATGTGATTATCAGTTAAATTTTTGGCAGGTGTACTTGTCTCCTGTTAAACAGGCTATTATATAATTCTTGATTCAATTTGCTTTTCAGACATCTAGTATTTTACCAGATTGAACAATTTAAAGTAGATGAATTGAGACTAAGGAGAAGCTTCATCATGAACAGTGAATTTGTGATTTTATTCTCATAAAATGTCTTAAACTCCAGGCTAAATTTAGGGAAGCAAATAACTATAGTGACAATTATGTGTAAGCTTGAATACGGTCAGTCATTCCTAAGTTTAAGATTCAGTTCGGGTATAGTCATTCTGGGACATCAAGTCATAGTTTATTGATCAAGTGGTGACTATTTCCCTTTCATGGACATTGGTTTCATGATATCTCAACTGAGCAACTGTCAGTACAATTTATATTAACCTACAAATTATGTTTGTAGGGCTGCTCTAGCATTCTGATAATTTCTTAATTGGAATGACATGATGGTTTAAGCAGCTAATTAGCACTAAATAAATATGTAAAAAGATAGAAAAGTGAAAGTGGATAAGTTTTGATATGGACGTATTTTTAATTATTTATTTGTATTTTGCCTTTGTTGTTTTTACAAATAGCTCAAGGCGATGTTTTTAAAAGTTCACCTTTTATCCAACATACCTGCCTCTTCCTATTGTCCTCAAAACAAAAATCATCCTGCAAGATGGGTTGGGCTGAGAAGAGTGACTGGCCAAAGGTCACTGGGCTAATTTTCATGGCTAAGGCAGGACTTGAACTCACAATCTCCTGCTTTCTAGCCTAGTACCTTAACCACTAGACCAAACTGGATCTCGGTTTCATGCACTAAAAGTCTACATTTTCCTTCCATGGATTTCAATCTGTTCTGTGTCCTTATATATTCTAATATGTGATGTTAAGCCCTGTACTCCTTTTTTCCAAATTGTTCTTGATTTTTATTTCTATCAGTCCAAGCAGATTTTACATCTATGCATAATCATCTATAAGATATTTGGGTTTTCCAACAATCTCATTAACCTTTTTTGTTTTGTTTTGTTTAATCCCTGAAAAATCTTCAAGGCATCTGACTCTTTCACAGTTTTCCTGCTTCTCTTAAAAGAATTTCAGGTTATCTTTCTTCTTCCCTTGTTTTGTACTGTGTTCAAAGCAGCCTAGAGGCTCCTTTTCTGATTCATCCCCCTAGAGTGAAGAACAAGTGCTTCTACAAAACATGACCTCTTTTAATATGAGGATTGAACATTTCATGACCTTTGTCCAACTACCAAATTAACTACATTGGAAATTTACAAGGGTACTTTTATAAATGAAACTGAAAAAAAAAACACTTTTTTTTCCAATGACAATATTTTTGAGAGCTAACTATCTAAGAGAGTTTAAGATGAAAACTCTAATTACGAACTTCCACTGACATCCCTATTCAGTAGCAAGTAATAATAGTACCTTGTTCATTCCAAATAAATCAAATGTAGAGAATGAAGGTCAAATAGTATATTATATCTCTTGGGACAGATTCTGTTTAGTTGCTTTTTTATCCTGTGTTCCTTCTCATTTCTTGTCTCTTACTGTTTTTTTATAGTCACATAGTTCAATTGGAATAAACAGCTGGTGAAAGCAAATTTCACTCTTACAGTTGTATGTATATCAGAGGTCACCAATCGGTAGTGGGTAATGGGCCGCGGGTTGGACAAGCCTGATGTAGACAATTGATGGTCCGTGAGAAAATTTTGGTGGTCTGCAGTGTACCCATGTCTGCAACAGGGTGATACTGGCGGCAAATGGACTGATGCGCGCAGGGAGGGAAGGTAGCATGCGGGAGATCACGGCATCAGAGCCCTTCCCGAGTTTTCCCTGGCCTGCGAGGGGAGGGTGCGATCTCCCACGCCCTTCCCCTCAGGAGCTGCAAAGCGCTCACTGCCCCTTTGGCAGCTGACAAGCCTTCTCCCACTGTGCTTCTCTTCCTCCTCGCCAGAAGTGCTCACACGCCCAGCAGGAAGGAGGAGGCTTGGCGGGTGCCAGAGGGGTGATGAGCGCTTTGCGGATCCTGATGGGAGGGGTTGAGCCTCCCCCTCGCAACATCTTCACCTGAGGGCATCGCTAGCAACCGCATCCTGCGGCTCAGGAGGTCCACGCTCTTCCCACTGCTGCTCGGCCTCCTTGATACACAGACGCAGGAGGCAACAGCCACGACACGGGTTTGCTCGGGAGACTGCAAGATTGCCCCAACTCCCCGCCAGCCATCTGGTCTTCAGCATGTGGTTCATCGGCCTCCAGACATCAGATTCCCACCACCCAGCACCAGTTCAGAGGTTCCTTTCCCCCCCCCCCACTCCCAGGGACAGAGGGGGGTAAGAGAGAGAGATGGAAAGAGGGTGAAAGGGGGGAGAGAGAGAAGACACAGAGAGAAAGAGAGAAAGGGAGAGGGAAAGAGAGAGAGACAAGACAGAGAGAGAGAAAAAAAGAGAGAGGGAAAGAGAGAGAGATGAGAGATCCCGGTGTTTTGTTTTCTGTGGGAAACGGGTCCAAATGACTCTTTGAGTATTTAAGGTTGCAGAAACAGGCAGCCAAGTTAAGTGCCTGAAGGATCCCCATCCCGTCAGTGGGAGTCCAGGCACTTTAGCAAGCGGCATGCTGGATTCATATTAGTGGTCCACAGGATTTAAAATTATGAATTTGGTGGTCTCTGAAGTCCAAAAGCTTGGAGACCCCTGATGTATATAATATACAATATGTAGATCACCACTGTGAGTAGCTTTTAGGCCAACTATAATGCTTATTGTAAGAACAAAAAGGGTTCAAGAAGTCCAATTTAAAATATAGAAGTCCATAGTTATATATTTTGCTGTATAATATTTGAAATGAGATGTATTTTCAGAATGTATTGACTCTAAAA
The DNA here is from genome assembly GCF_049901735.1 of Notechis scutatus. Lineage (NCBI taxonomy): Eukaryota > Metazoa > Chordata > Lepidosauria > Squamata > Elapidae > Notechis > Notechis scutatus. The sequence continues at coordinate 7,275,882 of NC_142014.1, forward strand.
CATCAACATTGGGGGGGACGGGACACAAGCCTGGTTCAGATAATAGCTTGTTGGGTTGATTGTACCTCTGTGCCCATAATTTCTATTCTATCTTCTCCCATTTTCCCACATTGCTGTCTATATCAGAGGTGTCAAACTCAAGGCCCGAGGGCCGGATCGAGCCTGTGGGCTGGATCCGGCCCAGGCACCCATCCTGGAAATAGTAAGGGTCCAGCCTGCATCATTTCTGCCTGGCCCGGCCCCACCTATCCCGGCGGGCATGCAGGTGCGCAGGAGGAGGCAGACACACACATGCCTAGGCCTGACCCATGCCATCCCAACAGGTATGTGTGCTCACAAGAGGCCGCGGGTGCATGCACACATAGGCCTGGACCTATAGAAGATGGAGTGGACCAGATCTGTGCACTCACTTCCTGTGCACACGCATGCCTTCCGGGATGACATGGGCTGTGCAAAGTGACATGCATGCCCACTGGGATGGGATGGGCAGGACCGAAGCGATGCTGGCCAGCCCCTCACCATTTCCAGGATGGCCACCCTTACCAGCCTTTCAGGTGCTTGTGCGTGTGTGGGGGGGGGGAGGTGTCCAGCAGCAGGGACTCTGCAGCTGGCCCTCCAAGAAACAGGCATCGCAGCGGCAGCACTGGCAGTAGGCAGAGGGCGGGGAGGCATGTGCCGCGGACCACTGGAGTGGTTGGGGCAGGGCAGATGGCTGCCCAACGCATCCAGCAGGCCAAACCATGTGCCTCTTCCCTGTTGCCTCTGCCTTAATGCTGCCACTGCAAGAAAAGACAAGGTGAGGAAAGTGTGGAGTGGCTGCTGTCTACTCTGTCCCATCTCCTCTGGCTTGCGGTTGGAGAACAGGTCACTGCTGGTCATCTCCTTGGCCCCCTTGTGAGTCTGCCCTTGCCCTGCAAGTGGAGCACTTTCCCCTCATGCATCCAAAGCACTTTGGCACCACCAAGGCTGCCAACAGCTCATGCAGGTCCATTAGGCTGTTGTCATCGTCGCCCAGAGCACCCAGCCCAAAGGAGGCAAAGTTGGCCAGCTAGAAAGGCTGAGTAGAAGTGGTAAAAGCACGCTCATTCCTAGCAGGCAAAAGGCAGCCACTGCAAGTGGGGAAAGCTTGATCCGTATTAGTGCTAAGGCCATGCAAGTCCAGCCGAGCTCACATGCTTCCCCCCCATCTCTGCTGGGCCTGTGTAACCAGAGTTCCTATGGGGATCTGGCTTTTCCAACTCGTGGTGGCCGTTTTTTGTGGCGAGCGATGGGTTTTTGGCTGTAGCAGCCCTGCCTCACCTCACCTCATCCTGTGGGATGAACCTCTCACTCACCCATCAGAGACCCCAGGATTCTCTCTGCAATCCCGCCTTAAACCCACAGGCCACCTAAACCCACCGCCCACATGAGCTACGTCAAGCGGGCCACATACCCCTGGCCATGCCCAGTTGGTTGTGATCACTCTGGCCACGCCCCTTCCCCTCTCCACGCCCCCTCCCCCAGGCTCGCAGAGGACAACCACAATGCTGATCCGGCCCTCAATAAAATTGAGTTTGACACCCCTGGTCTATATGAAATTGTCTGGTTTGTCAAACAAAATTTGCAGTAATATCCAAATTGGTTTTAATTCTGCCTAGAAATAACTGCTATATTTTGGCTTTAAAGTTCAAGCTTATAGGAAGTGTTTAAACCACAGTCTTCCATTAGAAGTATCTCATCAAACTGTGGTCCTCAACTTACAACAGTTCATTTAGTGACTGTTCAAAGTTACAATAGCGCTAAAAAAATGACCTATGATCTTTTTTTCACACATGTGACCATTGCAGGATCCACTTGGTCACATAATCAAAATTCAGATACTTGGCAACTGATTCATATTTATAACAGTTGCATTATCCTAGGGTAGTTGTGGTCCCTTTTGCGACCTTCTGACCAGCGAAGTCAATGGGGAAGACCAATTCATTTAACAACTATAGTGATTCACTTAACAACTGTGGCAAGAAAGGACATAAAATGGGGCAACATTTACTTAACTGTGTCACATAAATTTTGGGTTGACATGGTTGTAATTTGAGAACAAACTGTATTAAGCTAGAAATGTAAAAGAAGAGATTCAAATCAGCAGGAATATGTGGAGAGTTTTTAAAATTTCTTATTGAATGAATTTTCGTTGTTAGAACTCAATATCTAACATTGTCTGTGTGATTTTAATAAATGTTTTCATTTCCCTTAAGTTTTGAATTATAGATTTTACAAGCTCAATGTTAAGGGTGCCTTAAGTTTTATTTTTCTTATTTAAAACCATAACATCATCAGGCACTCTGTTTATGCAGAAATTTGGATCATCATTAACTGAACACATTTTACATGTTTATTTACTTTTAACAGCAACAATGTAGTGGACCTTATCTGAAAGAAGCATGCATGTTGAACATTGTTCAAAATAGTATCCGTTGCTTATTCAAGTAGAGAATTAAAATCTCTCACCCAGCTATCAGGAGAATTTTGTAAACAGAAATATCCCTGTATTCATGCATCCATTACTTGTACATATGAGGGTGCCAGTTGTTCTTAATGTCCACTGCTAGATTGGATCACAAGAGCTGGATCAGTATACATTTTTGTTCAGTCCCCAAGGGGTGGGTTTCAAATTCAGAATGTAGCTACTATGTTTTAACATCAAGGGAATCTAATTCTGTTTCATATCCAGTCTGTGTATTGATCAGAAAGGAAATATATATAGTGCTTTTCTTAGCTCAAGCATTGTAGCTTGGGGATTCCTCTGTAATGATCGTGTTATATCCCATTTTTCTTTCCATAGTTATTTGCATTCCTGGAAACTCTGAGAAACATCTAGAAAGTTTACAAAAACAATGGGTTGGCTTGAATTTCCCTTCCTGCTTTTTCGTCAATTCTTCAGGAATGTTTAAAACTAGAAATATTAAAATGGTGTTCAGGGGTTGAAAATTGGGCTTGGGAGCGCTCCTGAATTCAGTAGGATTCTAGTATTTTGCCTATAAAACTGTAAACTATATATGAGCTTTGAGACTCATGTTGGAATTCATCTTCAGGGAACTTTTCTCTACTGGAATGTGTGCTAATTCTGTGTGTTGTATGTATGTGTGCCTTCCTATTGGTTGATTGATGTGTTGGTGACTGGAGATTGGCTATGGTTTGCTTGTGCTGTCAAGCCCTTGGCTCCTAAAGTAATTGATAAGCTGATGGTAAATCAGCACTCCTTCAATCATTTCCCTGGCTATGTTCAAATAATTCCCCCTCCCCCCACCTTATTATCTATATGTTATGAATACAGTGTAATATTCATCGATATTATTTTAGACTGTACGTATTTTGTCATTTTAGCTATCTGCTACTGTTCATGTTGGAGCTGAAATTTCACTGTTTTATCAACTTTAGAAATACTTAATCATAATTGAGGCCACAGTCAAGAGGAATATGCGTACACACTTTTTAAAACAGTTTCTATTTCATAATCTGACAAATGCAATTCTAAAGCTACACTTCAAACAAGTATGCTAAAAAATACAAACTTACTCGAAGTACTAGAGATTACTTGCTTAATAGCACCATGTTCCATAAAACGGAATAATTTGCAGAATCTTTCTATCACTTAACTTGATTGTTGGGTGCGTGATACAGAAACAGGTTCAACTCTGGTTTAGAGAAAGACTATTGAGAAAAAGCAGACACATTTGGATAATTTATTTAATTTAGTAACTGTATTCAGTTTTTAAAATTTATATCAGTCTGTATTATGATACGTGGATTAGGAGTGTTTTGCTTATTTATTTCTTTAGCAAAGCATTCAACAAGGCAGACACTTGAACACTGGTCCCTAACTAACAAAATGAAATTCAGTGTAGAGAAAAAAGTGAAGTCTCACACTTAGGCAAGAAAAACCAAAAGTACACATATAGATTGGAAGAAACCAGGCTTAAGAGCAGCAACTGCGAGAGGGATCTTGCAGTCTTAGTGGACAACCAATTACAGATGAGCCAACAGGGTGTGTCAGCAGCCAAAATAGCCAATGCAATCCTAAATTGCATTAACAGAGGCATTCAATCAAGATTATATGAGGTACTAATACCACTCTTATAAAGCCTTAGTAAGACCACACCTAGAATACTGCATCCAGTTTTGTCACCACACTTTAAAAAAGATGTTAAGACTCTAGAAAGTGTGCAGAGAAGAGCAACAAAGATGATTAGGAAACTGGAGGCTAAAGTATATTGAGAACGGTTACAGGAACTGGGCATGGCTAATCTAGTGAAGAAAAGGACTAAGGGAGACATGAGAGCAGTCTTCCAATATTTGAGGGGCTGCCCCAGAGAGGAAAGGCTCAGTCTATTTTCCAAAGCACCTGAAGGCCAGACAAGGAATAATGGATGGAAACTTATCAGGGAGAGATTCAACCTAGAAATAAGAAGAGACTGGACTGCCATTTGTCAGTAATGTGTAGGGTCTCCTGCTTGGGATTGGACTAGATGACCTACAGAAGGGTGTCAAACTGGATTTCTTGGAGGGCCAGATCAGTATTGTAGTTCTCTGCGGGGCGGCGGGGGGTTGAGACAGGACAGATGCCTCCTGCAACACCCTGCCCACCAAAACAGGCCCTCCCCCCCCCAGTTTTCAGTCTGGACAGCCTCCTGCAGCACCCTGCTGAACTTCTGATAACTTCATGAATTCATCAATATAATTTTCTTGGCATCAGAAAAAGAAATAGTTTGCAATGTCTCCATCTGGGAGGATTCATAATCTCATAACTGTAGAAAACGAAGTGAAACCATATGCATTACTTGAATGAATGATAAAGAATTAAATATATTTTGGCAAAAACTTCAAACAGCTAGCAAAAAAAAAAAAAGACTTCTACATCCTGTGAACATTCTGGTTTTTTTCTACAGACTTTAACCAAATACTTTTAACACAATTTTAATTATTATGTTCTTATCTTGTGTCTCTTAAGCCAGGCTTAATGAAAACAGTATAAAATTTACATTTTGTAGGCACCTAAAATATTCATTGTTTGGCCAAATATATTTATTTTTTTCTTTAATTAAAGTGTATACATTAATAATACAAATAGAGGTGCTGGTGAGATTGATTCAAGGACTTGTAAAAGAATTGTGTTTACTTTCAGTAAGCAAGAAGTTTGGAGTTAGTTGTTTGGATAGATTAGCTAAAAGTAAAAAACCCTGATCAATCTGTTTAATACTTAAGAAATTAGGAAAGTTAAATGTTGTTGGCACCAACCAAGGAACAAATGATGTCTACCAAACCATTGAAGTAATCAGATCTGCTTTAAAAGTACACCATTTGCCTGTTTTGTTCAGTGTTGTCGGTATGCTGAAGGAGCTTTTGTATGTAAAATATGGGTTATCTCATTTGCACTTTTCTTTCATTCTTTATACATCATTAGAAATATTTCTGGTTTTAGAAAAACCTGTGAGTTTTGCCATAATGAACTAAATAAAAACCATGTCATTATATTTATTTATTTGATTGATTTGATTTGAATTGATTTGTCAATCGCTTACAAGATAATAGGTAAAAGAATAAACATGAGTACGAATACAGGAAATAGATACGGATAAATGGGGACAACAGGACAGGGACGGTAGGCACGATTGTGCACTTATGCACGCCCTTTACGGACCTCTTAGGAATGGGGTGAGGTCAATAGTAGATAGTTTAAGGGTAAAGGAGTGGGGGTTTGAGGATGTAACAACAGAGTCAGATTATGCATTCCAGACATTGACCACTCTGTTGCTGAAGTCATACTTTCTGCAATCAAGTTTGAAGTGGTTTACATTGTGTTTGTATCTGCTGTGTGCTCTTGTTGTAGTTGAAACTGAAGTAGTCATTGACTGGTAGGACATTGTAGCAGATAATTTTGTGTACTACGCTTAAATCCAACCGTAAGCATACTTCTAGGTTGTTCAACCCCAAAATTTCAAGCCTGGTGATATAGGGTATTCTGTTACGAGTAGAGGTGCGTAGTACTCTTCATGTAAAATACTTCTGGACTCTCTCAATTGTATTAATGTCTGATATACAGTGCGCATTCCAGACAGATGAGCTGTATTCGAATATTGGTCTAGCAAAGGTTTTGTATGCCCTATAAGCAATTCAGTATTACTGGAGGAGAAGCTTCGTAAGATTAGATTTACAACTCTTAATGCCTTTTTGGCAATGCTGTTGCAGTGAGCTCTGGTGCTTAGGTCATTTGATACAAGTACTCCAAGGTCCTTGTCAGAGTGAGGGTCGTCAACGAAGACATATCCACCTAGTTTGTATTTGGTGTACTGATTTTTTTCATATTTCATAGAGCAGGGGCCACTGCAGAAAAAGCTCATCTTCTGCTCCTTGCCAGCCAACTTTTTTTGGCTGACAGGATCTTCAGCATCCTCATTCTGCTTGACCCCATTGGATGGATAGAGACTCTTGAAATAATGAAATACCTCAGGTACCCCAGTCCCAAGTCATGTAGGGCTTTAAAGACAACCACCCACACTTTGAATTGCAGCCAGAAACACACCTGTAAACACTACAGTTCATGCAAGAGTGGTGTTACAAGGGCTGTGTATCTGGCTCCATTTAACACCTATAGGCTGCATTCTGCACCAGTTCTGAATAGTCTTCAGGGGCAACCCCATGTAGAGTGTATTAGAGTAGTCTAACCTGGAAGTTACAAGAACATGAATTACTGTGAGCAGGGTCAGGATTAGGGTTTATCCTGTGATATATGGAATTGTGACACAAATTCATATTCAGTACATTGCTGAAATGTTGTAAACCTAGAAAATACAGTGGAACCTTGGGTTGGGAACACTTCTGACCACGACCAAATTGGGTGACAACCAAAAATTTTGGAAAATTTTTGCATCTAGTTGCAAACATATCTTTGGGTGGTGATCAAACACAGCTGTGGTGATTTTCCCTGTTGCGGCGATTTCCCCTTCCATGCCATTTTTTTTGTCCGTGCATGCACAGTCAGTCTTGAGCTAATTGGGTTGCGGCCGAAGTCCTGGAATAGATTACGGTCGTGACCCGAGGTTCCACTGTAATTTCATTTAAGCATGACAATGAATAACCTTTTATACATAAGAAATTTGACCCATCCATGTGCTGATGACCATATTGTTTCCATAAAAATGAACTGGTAGAATGAGCTGCTTTCTGAGCAAGCTAGTAAGGTGTGTAAACTTCAGAAATGATTGAACATTAAAAAAAAGCAAATCAAATTGCTTTCATACTTTATTTCATTTAATTATATGGTATGTAGCTAAGGAGCTACTTTGAACATCATGAAGGAGCTAATTTATAATAAGGAAGTTCATTTAGCTTAGTCTAAATGACAGCGAGTTTCTATAGAGTTTTAGTCATCCACACTGGGAGTGCTCAGAATTTCTATTATGGTTCAAAGACGTTTTTTAAATCGAACTTCTGGCATTCATAATCTGTTTGGCAACTGCCATGATACCTCTGCCATTGACTAAAATTGGAAAAATCGTAAGTGAAAAGGCAAAGGAAAGGTAGAATTTGGTACTAAGCCAAGAATGTATGGCCTCTGAATATCTAGGAAATACCATGATTTGCTATCTTGGGAGAAAAAAATTATTGGTTTTCCATTGGATGAATTCAAAGTGTAAAAAGACTTAAAACTCCTGAAGTTTTTATTTACAGTACTCAGAGAGGTAAGACCTGCTTTTATTAAGATTTGGCTTGCTATGAATGATTGAATCCTTTCACCTGCACTTAATCATATGAACAGAGAACAGAACCCTTGGTTATGGACAGATTTTCTGTTCCGATTGAGAAGCAGACTGACCTTTTGTGATATATTGCAGTGTGTGTGGTTTGTATTATACTGCTTAGCTCTGAATAGATGCCCATGAAAGAGCAGGAAGCAATGGCTGTGAAAAAGTGGTATTTGGAGAAGAAAACTTTTAGGATTAAGATTTTGTATGGTAATCAGAACTGGGATACTCATCCATCACGTACATTCATATGCTATAGTTTAGCCTTATATTGTAAAGATAGTTTTCTAAAATATTTGCACATTATTAGCAAAATCAGACTAAAAGCCTGAAGAGGATATCTTGGTATTGACTGATCCAAATAATACATATAATTCCACAAACAATTGTATGTTGGTGAAATTACAGGCACTCGTATACGAAAAATGATGTGCTGTGAAATGCTACTATGACTGAATTTAGTAGCATGGTTATTAACACGTTAGAAATATTTGACATTCCTTGGGAATGATAAGATAGAACAATGGGTGTAACTGCATCTCCCATCTAAGTTCTCTCAGGGGCAAGAGATTAATGGCAAGAGATGGTGATGGGGGAGAGACTATAGTTGATTTGCTGTGCTTCCCAAGGAACAAAAGTATTGCCTTTGATGTCTGTAGCAATAGTTGTCTCTGCAGCAAGTAGAACTTCAACTTCTTCCACAGCCAACATCTTCTATCCAGAAGTGGCAGGAACAACATATAAGTACAACTTCCCTATTGCCTCCAACCTTATAAGGCAGAGGTGTCAAACTCCCGGCCTGTGGGCCAGACGTCTCATGCGCTGGCCACGCCCAGGCCCAGTTTAGCGAAGAGGGGGAAAGTCCCGATACGTCACGTGATACTGCCGTGACGAGATCAGTTTGACATTCCTGTTATAGGGTCTTTAAAAATGTGCCAATAGGAATCTTAGAATAAATTATGCATTTTATCATCAAAATGCATAATTTGGTATTATAGATGGATAATTATTCTGCTTCCAGATTAGAAAATCAGATTAAATTTGGAAAATATATTTTAAACAGATTGCTTTTGAAACAATAATTGTCAGAGCTGTGTTTTTCAATATACTTTCTCATAATGGTCCTTCACGGACAGTAAGGTGGTTATGGTTTTAATATTCTTATCAACTCTGCATTTAGATTGCAGTTATTAAAATGTGAGTGTTTGTGTATGGAAGCAAATTATTATTATTGCTTATCCTAAAAATGCCTTAAAATAAACAATTTTAAAAGTTGGCAGATTAGAAAACAGATGTACAACATAAAATCCATTCTCCAAAGGATCAGTAAAATATCCTCTTGACAGGCAAAATGGAAAATTCATTACACGATGCTATAGTGTTATCAGAGGTGTACTAAATGAGTATCCATGTGTTATGATTGCAAATCTACCACGAGCCAATCATAAGGCTATTTCTTGCACTACCACAAAGTAGAGCTCAGTTGACTAAATGATATGGAGTAGACACTCTCTTTTAAAGTTTCCTACCTCATGTGAGAAGAACTATTCCATCAATTATACTGATCTAAAATTATTTAAACCAGTACTTCCCAAACCTGGATAAATTACTCAAAATTGGGCAAAGGTAGTTGGCTAAGAGAGACAACAGAGACATTTAAATTGATTTAAAGTGTTTCACCTATATTGGATAAAAAATACTTTCTGATAAGCAGTTTTTGGTAAGGAAGGAAAATGGGAAGCATTAATTTGAAGCTTTAAAAAGGGCAAGCCATGGTTTGAATTTTGGCTAGAAAGAAGTTGGAAGCCAATGCAACTATTATGGAAAATGAGCTACATATTGCAAATTCAGTCTGTTTTGAATACAATAGTTATTACATTTTAGGCTAATCTATTTTGTAGACACTTTGCAAAGGAAGATCCCTGTAGAATACATTATACTAAGCCACAGGTTGATTTAAATAATTCTGGAGACATACATGTGCTAGTGCACTCTCATAAACTGAGTAAATGGTTGCTGTCTATAAAGCTCCACCTATGATTACCTTCAGAATGTGGATGCGAATGCAAAATAAATATAAATGAATAAAAAGGAAATCCATCAATGTCTGATATTTTTCATAATACAATGAGACAAAAAAGAATTCCTACTATTTGTTTTATTCAAGACTCAGAGGGATATAAATTCAATGGAGTAATAAAGTTACTAACATGAACTATCAAATGGATGTGAGGAATCTATGTGTGTGTGTGTGTGTGTGTGTGTGTGTGTGTGTGTGTGTATCTTTGGTTATTCGGGTTTCTCCCGTAAAATTGGAAGTATCTAGCAACATTCGATGAAGTCTCATTCATCATCTTCAGGCTTGTGTCTTCAGCTTTGTGCTTCTCAGAGATTCTCAGAAAAACTCTGAGAAGCACAAAGCTGAAGACACAAGCCTGAAGATGATGAATGAGACTTCATCGAAACGTCGCCTAGATACTTCCAATTTTACGCTGGAGAAAACCCGAATAACTAAAGATCCACATACAAATACCCCCAAGAACCTCAGAATGAATGAATGAATGAATGAATGAATGAATAATATATATATATATATATATATATATATATATATATATATATATATATATATATATATATATATATATGGTGTTCGGCTTGGTTCGGTATTTTCCCACGTCATTGTAGTTCTTTAAAGTTGTAGCAACGTTTCAGCAGAATCTCATCTGCCATCATCAGGCTTCTGTATTGTGTCCGTCTGTGGGTCAGACTTTTACAGTGGTTTCAGATTTAAATTTGGGGCAGCCTATTGCTGTGCCAGAATGGTTTTTCTTCATCCTGATTGGTTGGGAGTCTTGGTCTGTGTTTATTGGTCTCGGAGTTTGCTGTGTTCTGCTTGATGGGTGTCTCTGATATCTTCTGTCTGTTTTTGGCTCTTTTTGTATCTTGATTGGCTGGCAGCATTGTGTTACTTTAATGGAGGCCTTTAGTGCAGCTTGGCTTCGGGTAAATGGACGGCTATCATTAGTTAGGAAGCTGGGTTTCATCTGGGTGCCTGGTTGGGGTGTGTTTGAGCTGGAGGTATCAGGGGATCTGTTTGTGCCCAGGTGTTTGCCTGGCTTGTGGTGTGGAGATTTTTTGTTTGTGAGTGCAGGCTTCCAAATGATTGACAGCCTGGTGGAATCATCTCTTCTGTTCATGCTTTCTGGTCTTTTTCAATCTCTATGGCTTCTCTGATGACTCTGTGGCTAGGGTTTTCCATAGTGGCCAGGGTTTTGGTGCCATTGAAGTTGATGCTATGACCTGTAGCTTCCATGTGTTGGACTAGTGAGGAAGTGTGTTCCAGCTTTTTGACTGCATTTTTGTGTTCATCCAGGCGGGTACTTATTCTTCTATTGGTCTGTCCAATGTATGTGGCCGGGCATGATGCACAGGGGACTTCGTATATGCCTTGGTTTTCCAGGTCAATTTTATCTTTGGGGTTGCTAAGGATGGCTGCTATTTTTCTGTCTGTTTTGAAGGCAGTCCTGATGTGATGTCTGTGTAGTACCTCTTATGTAGGGCAGGACAGCTGTTCCATAGGTCTGTTCATCTTCTGGGTCTCTATTATGTTTCAGTGTGTTTTTGTGGATCAAGCTGGTGATTTTGCTTTTGTGGAAGCCGTTGGCTGTCAGTACTTTAGTCAGGGTGCATAGTTCAGCCTTAATGTGTGTCTTGTCTGCCAGGCGTTTGGTTCTGGTAATTAGTGTTTTAGCCACGGAGTTTATCTGTGCTGGGTGGTGGTGGGATTGGGCGTTGAGGTAGCGGTTGGTGTGTGTTTTCTTCTGGTATATGGTGTGTCCTAGTGTGCCATCTGTTTTTTTGTAGATTAGTACATCTAGGAATGGTAGTTGTTTGTTTGTTTCTGTTTCCATGGTGAACTTGATTTTGGGGTGTGCGCTGTTTAGGTGTGTTAGGAAATTGTTTAGGTTTTCTTGTCCATGGGGCCAAATCACGAATGTGTCATCGATGTATCTTAACCATAGTTTGGGTTTGAGGATGGCATTGGCCAGGGCTCTGGATTCGAATTCTTCCATGAACAGGTTAGCAATGACAGGTGACAGTGGTGATCCCATGGGGGCTCCTTCTATTTGTTTGTATCTTTGTCCTTTGTATATGAAATATGTGTTGGTTAAGCAGTGTTCTGTTAGTTCCATGAGGTGTTTGGCTGGTTGGTATTTATTTTTGATGATTTCAAGGGTCTCTTTTATCGGGACTTGAGTGAATAGGGAAACCACGTCAAAACTTACAAGCAGATCTTCTTGCTCCACGTGTAGATCTTTGATCATTTCCAAGAAGTGGTATGAGTTTTGTACATGTGAAGCTGCTGTTTCAGCATGGGGCTGTAGCTGCTTTGCTAGGTATTTGGCTAGGTTTTGTAGTGGTGCTCCTCTGAGCTGACTATGGGTCTGAGAGGTATGCCTTCTTTGTGTATTTGGAGGCCGTATAGTTTGGGGCATCATACCCAGAGAGAAATCTTCCAGATGCCCCAAACTATACGGCCTCCCAAAAATACACAAAGAAGGCATACCTCTCAGACCCATTATATATATATAATCTTTATTTTATAAAAAGATGACTCATCACTTAAAATCCACTGTCTGGTGACTTGCATACAAGCAACAAAATGCATGATCCAGATGCAAATTGTCATTGCTGCAATTAAGCACCTATGTTGAATGTGTTCCGTGACCCAATCTCTCATTGTTCCTGCATAACCATTGTTCTTGTACAACTTCTTGCTAAAACTTTAGGAAGCATTTCCTAATTCAGAGAATGACATGCCTTTGTTTTGTTGATATATTATTTTGGACGTTTTTTATATCGATGCAGCTTTAATTCTGTTAGTTTACTGGAGAATTAAAGAACCCCAACCCAACCCCAAACAAGCAACTTTGCTTTGTACTTTGTACGTTCTATAAATTTGGTGGGAGCATAGCTAATATGGTTAGTGTCACCATAAAGAATGATAATACACCTTATTTCATTACAATACACAGCTAATAACGTTATTTGCATCCCCAGCATATCTGTGCATGATTGCTAGTAATAATCCTGTCACAATATGCAAGTGTCTCATTCCAATTGCAGCAATGAATTCAAAGATACATAGAACACATTTATTTCTGACTTCATAATGCTTGCTATTCATTAAATACTAAATGACTCATCCAGACATCTTAATACAGCATAAAGTGACTGAAAGAACTCATAATTTTTCTCGCTTTTTCAAACCACACAAGCAGGTTACTGATTTATAATTAATGCAAATTAAAACTGTAAACTATGTTTTTCATATTAGGGAAAGGCTTGCAATGTTTTATGACTACAACAACCTTGAATAGTCTAGACTCATTTGTTTTGCTTTAATACATTTAATACATATTTTAATACATATTTCTAAAATGGTTTGCTAGTATATGATAAATATTAGCAACAGGACTTTTAAAAAGCTATGTTTTGCAGTGAAGCTTCTTGAAGTAAAATGAATTTGCATCCCTAGATAATTATAAAGTGGAGTTGATTGTTTAGATAAATTTGACTTACTGTAGGCCTTGAAAGATGCCAGTGACTATAAAATATCATGCTTTCTTTGAACCAAAATATGGCTGATGTATTAGTAGTTGCAGAATGAACCTATTGTAGTGACATTTCTGTGTCTTTACATTGTAATGACTAATTCAAATGTTGACTTTATTACAGCTTTTTCTTAAAAAAATTTTTTTAGATTTCAGTTATTTAAGAGGATCCTTTTTCTAATAGCGAACAATTTATTAACATATAAAGATTGGAAAAACACAACAAAATTGATTGCTTTCACAATAAGGTTTGAATAATAAGTTATTTTGCATTGAATATTCAAGCAATCTGTACCTTTTAAAATTCAAAGTTACTTCTTTCATTGAAGAGCATAGCCCAAGAGATGGCTGGCAGATTCAGTCACTTTCTAATGCAAAAACTACTTGATAAGGATTTTTTTTTTCAGAGCAATTCCCTGATGCATCTAATGTGTCAAAAATAATTAGGTTTTGGCAGATTTACCATTGCAGCACAACCCTTTCCTTGGGTAGGACCTGGATCATGTTAAGCCTTGTTTGTGTGTGACAGCATTATTATTCTTGTTAGTTACCCACTTCCCCTCATCGTTCTGTTGTGTTTGGAAATTTCCCACCTCAACTTGTGTTCCTCACCAGTGTTTTTCTTCATTTATTGACAGTTGGTAAAGATATTCATTAATTTAGAGTTAAAAACATGTATCATCATGTCTCACTGAACTGCTGGGCTGAAGTTGATTAATGGCAAAGACTGGCTGCAGGTTTTCCTCTTGAGAAGCAGCATGCTGGCCCTGCATATTAATGAGAGACTGTGGCTTCTATTAACAAGATAAAAAAAGCAGGTCTTCTCTTGCTTCAGGGTAAAGAGGATGAATTTTTTTCATTATTATTATTTATATAATATTTTCATCAGGTGCTTGGTTTGAACCTTCCAAGCTTCTACCTACCTCACTAGCTAGCTTCTACTTTCTCTAAAACAAGCATGTGCATTTCAGCTAGAGGGGGAAAAAAACTCGAGGATATGCACTGATTAATTTCCCATCATTATATTGTCACACTTGTCACATTCAGCGTAAAAAATAATTAGATAAAATAATGTGTAGGTGCATGCAAAAGCACATAAAGTTGCATGTTTTAAAAACCCTCATTGATATATTGAAAACAACACTGTTTCTCAGACTGGCCACACCTTGGTTCCCTTGATTCTATAGGTGTTAGAAAAAAAGATATTTTTACTAGAGATTCTGAGTGTAGCATGAGCTAGGCAAGTTCTGAAGAAAAATATATTGAAAGCAATCCCAATGTCCAAATTCTCCTCCCTGGGATAATAGTCCAATCGGGTCCTGTTCTGATGCTTTGGGAACCTGGTGCCACAGTAAATTCCTTTCCCAGGGCCGATTTGCTTGAAGACAGGAAGATATCTCGGTTTGGCAGCTCTGATTCCTGTCAATGTCCATACTCTCCAATTTCTCATAGCATTCTTTCACACTTCCAGTACCCTCTCCCAAATGCCTTTCCCCCTAACTGTCTTTGGCAGTTACTAGAGAGCTTCTAAGAAAGTGAAGACGGCAGCATTTTTGTATGCTAAATTATTAGTCATTGATTTGTTGGTATTCATTTCATCAGAAATATTGTTTTTCTTTCATATTTTAAAGAACATTAAAAGAAATCAAATAATTATGAGGAAGTTATGAATGGACTAGAGATGCCGTTAAAGTAGATTAGATATTCTGTACTCATTATCATTTTTACAGTTTCCTTTAATTATTTTGCGATTTATATTTATGTTGACAATTATAAATTAAAATGGAATTCCGGTAGTTTAAGTAAAGCAGCATATGATAAACAGTTCGAGCAGAAGCATATTTAAATATGTAATCATTCGGATACCAAGCCAGAATCAGATGCAGAGCACAGGACCAGACAACTCTGATAAGAATTCTGACTGCTATCTTGAACCTCTATGAGCAGGCCAAGAATTTTATGAAGAAATTATATGGATGAGTGGCCATGATAAGAAAAGTTAGTTACAGATTCTTTAGTTAGAATCCTATTTTTTAATGTTTTCCTTGCGATAGAAGAAAGAAAAAAATTGCTCATTGTCTACTGACAAATGTACTAAATAAGTAAAATTCTGACTTATTGTCTCCTCCTTAGACACTCAATCCATGTCAAAGAAGAGCCAATGACTGCTGAGGATGAAGACTGTCCGATGTCTCTGGTGACAACAGCAAATCACAGTCCAGAATTGGAAGATGATAGAGAAATTGAAGAAGAGCCTTTATCTGAAGATCTGGAATGAACAGAGACTTGGGAAATCTCAAAATGAAGGGACATAATACTGACCTTCCCAACCACTCCATAACCATGAATATTTGACAGATTTTTACTGTGACTATTTATTAACCATGGATAAAGGAGAAACAATCCTAAAGGAACTCATTAAGCCAGCCCTTTGGGAATTCAATTACAAGCCGACAAATAGCTTGTTTTTTATTTTAATTTTTCCTTTCTTTTTTAAAGATAAACTGATTTTCTTGAAAAATAAAACTGTTTCTATATAATGGCTTGCCCATTTAAAAATGTGGCTAACAAGGATTCATGACATGATTGAATATGAGGATACATGTTCTATAGAAAGCAAATGGGCCTCATATACTGCCAAAAATAGTGTTAGTTTCATCAATGTGAAAATTCCAGCATACAGTAGTTGTAATAATGTTAGAAACAATTGCTGGTCAAGTTCAACTTGTTGCTATTGTTTTTAATTTGCACAGGAGTAGTATCAGAAACTAGTGTCACTGCTTGTATCTAGCTGAATTTTAAACTACAGAACGTTAATTTTTTTCATGTTGGTGCCACCAACTGTAAATGACATAAGTTAGTTCTAACCAACCACAGTAGTTAGACTGTTGCAACCATCTAAAATCTAAGCTTCCAGTCTGTGCTGTTAGTGTTAAGATGTAAAGTGCAATCCTAAGCTAACATTGTCTGTGCAAGCACCATAGAAACATTTGCATATCTGCATATATCTTACAACTGTACTCTTTACCTCCTTGTGATAAAGCTTTGTCTACCTGCAAACACAGTCAAAGGCTACAGCTGCAAACCAAAGCCTACTCTAACAATGGCCAATAGCTCAATGACAGAAGCAGCCACATGCTTTGGTCAGCCTTCTGTAACTTTAATTAGTACAAAGGAACTTTTCCATGAACTACCTGCTGTTTTCTGAAGACCTCTGGGATCTTTTCATTTAGCCCTAGACCAAGAAATAAATATGGGGGGAAAAAGTCAATTTTGACACCATGTAATCTTCTGAGGCCAAAAGTCAACCTCAATGCAGTGAAGATTTGTTTTTATTTTAAAACAGAGGTGAGAATGACGTTTGTGCAGAAGTTAACAATAGAAAGCAACAAACATGGATCACTGACCAAAATGATGTATTTGATGCAAATGCAGATTGTGTATTGTTATGTAAAATATGTTTTTTTTAATTATGTTCCCTTTCCATTCTGACTGGTTCCCCCATACCCGCCCCTCCCCCATTCCCTGTGATGAATACATGTTGTTGGAAGAAGTCTTGTATGGTCTTAAACTTCGTTGTGTGCTACTTTTTATAGTCTTAAGTTATAAATGACAAAAAAAGTAGGAACCAAACTTTAAAAAAAGGTCTAGTAAAGCCAAAAATTAATTTCATATTGATTTAAAGTAATCTAGGTAAGTTTTTACAATGAAAGCAAAGATTATAGCAATTGTAGTCCATGGTATTTATTTTCAGTCAAACCAAAGTTACATAAAATTCTGCCTCTGTTAATACGGGATAATAACACTAACAATACACTCCCTTTGGAAGACTTGCACAGGCCAAATTGTTGGAATACTGTTTTTTCTTCTCCTGTTTTTTTCCTCCTCCTCCTCCTCCTCCTCCTCCTCCTCCTCCTCCTCCTCTCCCTCCTCCTCCTCCTCCTCTTTTTCTTCCTCCTCCTCCTCCTCCTCCTCCTCCTCCTCTATCCCTACCTTTCTACAACTCTAAATCCCAAATTACAATGGTACAATAATGGTGTATTTGACACTAGCATAGTCTAATGTTTGTTTTTATCCTAGAAATTTTACGTGTTGCTTTTCATGTGCTGTGCCAAGTCTTGGTAATACTCCCCCCACCAACCAAGGGACCTCATAACCTGATTATGGTTATTGCTTTACAAACCGTTTTTTTTTCCACAGAAGGTGGCTGCTAGAGCTTAACATAAGTACCAGTTCCATGTGATGGGCCTGGGTCTTGCAAACTAAGCTCATTGTATTCTTTGCTGAAATCAGCAAATAGACTTAAAGAGAAACACAGTCATCTATCACGCCAAATAAAAGGACAAAATGGCTTTCGAAAGGGGTTTTCCCACTTACCCAAAAGACTTTGAAAGCTTCTACCTCTGCAAAAGAAAACAAAAAAAAACAAAAAGAAATTAGAACAATTATGGCAGATCACATGAATTGTGAGATCATCACAGTAACTGCTATTTTTCATTACATTTGTCTTTGGGTCATGATAACAAAAGGTTTAAAGTAGTGACATCAAAAAGAAAGCTTAATATGTGAATGAGGGTTTTCCCTAAGTCATCTGGGATCCCTGATATGTGGATGACTGAAGGGAACTGATGTTTCTTTCAATTGCATGTTCAAAGACTTTGATGGACTGGAAGTTACAGTGATAATTGGACCATCAAGAAGGTGGCCTAAGACTACAATGCTAAAGTATGCATACCTCAGTTAAAAACCTTTTTCAAAGGAAGTCTCAGCCACAGAATGCATATACCTGTAGAGTTTTGCATGGGTTTTATATAAATACAGTTTAAAGGAAAAAATAGCTGCTTGCACATTATACCAGAAAAACCTCCAAAACTGCAATTGCTTTGAAAAATAGACTTTAGGTTTTTTGGAGTTTTCTGAGATGCTTGGTCTGTATTTTGATAATTGTGCATATTATGTAAAAATGTTGGTGGACCCATAAATGACCAGACTTTTTCTAAGAAAAATGTTGCTTTAATGCATTTCATGAATTTTTACTCTGATATCATTGCTTGCTAGTAATAGCAAACCTGCTTTTCTGCATCTGCTTTGCGTAGCTATTGTAAGGCTTTGAACTAATGTATGTATTTATTGCTTGAACTTCTGTGCATACCTTATAAAGCATAATGTCTGACAATTTAAATGGCTCATGTATTCTTGCTTCTAACGTAAGCTGATAATGGGGACTATGATCTTTTGTATACAGCAGATTTTAACTGTAGCACAACATCTGTTTATGTATTGGTGGAATATACCTGTTTTATTTATCTTTTTTGAGGTAAACTAATTTTTGATACTTTTCATTACTGTGTACTGTGTTCATACCTTGAATTCGCTGACGTTAGAAGTCATGGTTGAGAATTGTAACAACTGTTGTTCATTCTGTATTCATGGCTCTCATTGCTGAATAAAATAAAGGACCAAACTTAGGATTTGAAAGAAAACTGTCTACCTCTAACACCAGGGAGTTATCAGACTTTATTTTACATAGTTTTAGTCTACAAAGACTAATTGCTTAGACCTAATGGACTTAAAGCTTATGTTCTATATGGTTGAATTCATCACACAGTTGTACTCTTTCAAAATCAATTAAAATGTCATTTGAATATTACAAACATTAGGTACTGCTAACTGGGTTTTCTTTTGATAACTCAGGTATGAGAAAATGATCATCAGCATTCTGTGTTTACTGTTCTTTAATTTCAGAAAATGTGATTTGGGTTTTTTCCCCCTTTTTTCCTTTTTTTTTTTTTTTTTGCAATGAAGGAATTAAAGCCCAGCCAGCTAAGAGTACAGCAGATGATCTTTATTTTTGAGGAAAAAAAGAGATGAAGGATCTGACCGTCCTGGTCCAAACCAATTTCAAGGTATTATCATTTGTTTCTCTCAGATTCCTTAAATTGGACATTTGTTTTGGGAGATTCTCCTTCAGGATTTAGCTAATACATTCCAATACTGAGGTACATTTTTAAAGACTAGTGTAATTACTGCTTATGAAGCACTTACGAAACATTGTTATTTCAAAAGTGCAAATCAGAATGGGTTTTGTCCATAAATCAGGCATATTTAATGAAGATGATGTAGATTTTACTATAGCATCAATGTATACAGTGTTTTCACTGCTTCTGGATGTAAAAAGTGTAAATGAAGCCATTTCATTCACTTGCTTAAATTTCTGGTGTATAAATAAAAAGTCTTAATTCTTTTTGACCCATTTATAGCCCACAAGGTTTTAATTTTTTTTCTCAGAAGTCATGGTTCCACCCTACAAGTTCAGTTCCTGTATGTTTCTGTAGGAATCATAATATTTGGCAGTGTGATTATGACAAACTTTGGAGGTGCCCCAAGGGCTGCAAAAGGAAGATTAAAGGACAGGTTGGCAGAGTCTAACCTGCTTTACTAAATACTACATGAAGCTGTACAAACATTTATTTATGCTTATCTACCTATGCTTATAATGAACACATGTTTTAGTCTGAATTATCTAATAACAAAAGAACACTTGTGGATAAGCAAAAGCTTATCCAGCATTCTATTATTTTAGAACATGGGAAACCAAGTAGAAATGGGGACACTAGTATTAGGTGTTCTAAAACTTACATGTAGTTATTGTGATTAATTTGATAGTTTTATACTCCATGATTTGTCTAATCACTTTCATGTGCAAGTGAACTACGTCCTTTCAAGTCTTGAAAAATCATTTGATTCATTGGCATTTAGTTCTAATGTCTGGAAAGACACAGAAAAAAACTCACCCTATCCCCTTACTCCTCCTCATGTGTATTGTTTAGAGCAAGTACATCCTTACACATATTTTTCTTATCCTGTCTTGTAAACTCTTATCCATATTTTTTCAAAGCACCAACATATCTTTCATAGTTAATTCGGCAGTTTTCATTATGCTCTTGCTATCTTGTTAATTCTTCCTCCAATGCATCTTCTTTCATGGTGTGATGACCAAAATTATACAAAATGTAGTTGAGTATATTAAAGGCACTATGACGCTGACAGGTTTATTAATTAATTTCTTGCTAAGTCCCAACATAAAATTCCGTTCTCAGCTGCTCTGTACCATGTAAAATAAACTATTCATCACATGCAGTAGCCAGCCCTAATATGAAGTGCTTTCTGTGCTATTAATCTGTTAGGGAAGGGATAACTACATCTCTTCCAGCTAAAGGTCAGTCTTAAGTCTATTCTGTGCTGCACAGTTTCCAACTGTAAGAAAAGAACAACAAAAAGTATAAAACAAAGAACAATATATAATTATTAACAGCACATAAAAGGAGTTAATCTGAACCTTGGGTCATTTGATCTATCCCTGAACCTATTCTTTTTCAGTAGGATGAGATTATGACCAGGAAGATAACTTCCTAGTTAGTTCAGATACTATTCTTAGACAGTGAAGTTCCATACTCAGTAATTGTATATAATGGATCTGCATTCCCAGGGAGAGCCTATAGGACTTAAAGTTGGCGGTATTGTGTAACCAAGTACCATATCTTGTCTACAGTATCTCATAATGCTTGCTGGCACTTCCCAAGTTACTCCTCTGTAAATATTTATTAGCAGGGCCCCAATTGTTAGAGTAGCAGATGCAGTCAGGCCCACATGAATGCAGGAGGGAACTGTTTCTGCTAGCCAAGTACACAGAGTAATTCATTCTCATCTTTTGATAGGGAATTGTATGATTCATTTTTCCAGTTTTCTTGTTTTTAAGAGGGCATATTTTGAGATATTTTATGGTATTTTCTTACAGTTCATATACATCTAGTTTGTACCCTGTTTCTTCCTAGTTAGAAGAACCTTGGCAGAAATAAGGGAGTTAAAGTTCGTACGTTTGATGGAATTTGGAATTGACTTTGTCTAGCAGCAATGTACAATCTTAGTAACATCTTCATTTGATTGAAAAACACAGAGGAAGAAGGAAATTCCATAACTCTGGGACTTTGGTTGCTGGTATTTATTGCAGTGCCAATCAATTATTGACCAAGTCATTTGTTAGATAACAGATAGCAGATAATCAGAGTTGCACCCTTGTAGGTCATCTAGTCCAACCCTCCCCCCCGCCACCCAAGCAGGAGACCCTACATCATTTCTGACAAATGGCAGGCACATAGTTAATCCATACTGGTGCTGGATACAGAACTGGGTCTTGAGACAGGATAATTGATCATTTCAAGAATTCCCCAGGAATTTCATTTCCACTTCAGATGAGATTTCCTGGGATCAAATGGGATGATTGGTACCATCTGTATCTTCAACTTGTCTGCTTCTTTGTGTAGAGTTCTATCTTCACTATGGTTTTGGAAATGGAAAAAGTTTCCTCTTTTCTATTATCTGCTATCATAAACACATTTTATAAGATAGTTAGGATATCCAGATATTGTACTCAGCTAATTAACTATTATGTTCAATTATCTCTGTATTGTACTGATACAGATACAGATAATTAGAGTTGGAAGGGACCTTATAGGTCATCTAGTCCAACCCCCCACCCAAGCGGGAGACTCTACACCATTTCTGACAAATGGCAGTCCAATCTCTTCTTGAAAGTCTCAAGTGATGGCGCTCCCACAACTTCCGAGGGCAAGCTATTCAACTGACATGAACATTAAATATTATGTTCAACTAACATGAACATTAAATATATCAACCTGATGTCAAAATGGTATCCTTATGTATATGACCTCTTTCTGAATGCCTTTTCATCTGGTCCACCTTAATTGTTGACGTAGGCTTGGCATAATATTTCTTCCTTACTTGTGGGTACCACCCACTTATCTGATTGAATACTACATTCAGAGTTAAATATATTTGATAACCCTGGTTAGTTTTTAGGCAATGTCTGCTTGAGTGATCCACTGCATTATCCTGTCTGGGGAAAGGGCTCCTCACTTCACTAGGTTGGTTCTTGTGCTCATTTATCTTTCATTGACGGTGGCAGATTGCAATTAATGCAATTATTAGACCATCTAGTTTAGAATTGGTTGAATTTGTGTAAATCTGGTCCTGGAGTGGCAGAAAGAACATTGGGTGTGATCTGGCATGGAAATAGTATCACGATTCTGAGTCCACATTTGATGGCTATAATTTCACATGCATGTTGAAGATTGGTAACTGCCAAAATTCAGTACCTTGTCTATCAGAATGTAGATATTCTTTTTAGTAAATTTTAGAGAGACAGTTTGGTTTTCAACTCATCAACTTTATTTTTCTCCAATCCCTTGGGAAGTCATTTTCTAGTCAGTGTGTGTGATTGGTCAAGTCTGTGTGATTGGTCAATCTTCCCCCAATCCCTCATCTTTGGCTGTCATTTGGCTCCATTACTCTGGCCTCTTTTGGGCATGTTGATCAGATGAATTTGTGCCTGCTAAAATTACACACACACACACACACACGACATGGAGCTGATACTGAAATGTTGTTACTCATTATCTCCATGATTTTCACTTCTTTTGTTGTTCTAGTATTCTCAGTGTTTAATATATGGTTAAAAGAAAAGCCATTGCTTCTTCGTAGTATGCAGAACTAAAAACTGGAAGATTTTCCTTGACAAAATAAGAATATTTAAGCCCTCCCATATAGCAAAAAGTAGAGCAGTCAGTTTCTAATAATTCACTGCAACATCAAATCCCACATTTAATATGTTAATATACATAAGTTTACACTTGATAATAATGAACTGGGCTTATAATTTTCTTCTGTATTCCTTTAATCTTCAAGCATATTTTTGAAGATCTTACTTTTTATTTTTTTGTATCCCTTTATTATTTTTACAAATAATTCATATCATATTAACATGCTTTCCTCTACCTATTTCCCCAAAAATAACAACCCTGTTAAATTCCCTAAATATCACTTTCAAATTTGGTCATTTCACTCACCACCTCTGAGTTCAGATCCTTTGCAAACTAATACAAAGTATTGATCCTAATAGATCCTTGCATTTCACACCATAAGTACTATCCATTTCTTTAATCAATTATATCTTATCCCATGATTCCTGTATTTGCTCAAGATTATTTAACATATTTCCTTATTTACTATTGGTCCCAACTGAGCTATGAAGATATGATAGTGGAAATGTTTTTGATAAGTTTTTTTTTCATTGTTTAAAAAGATGTTATTATAGCCAACTTCCTACTAAAATAGATTCATGACAATAAACCTATTCTCTGAATAAGGTGTGAAGTGACCCAAAAGAGATATGGAAAACAGCAAGATGAACAAAAAGAGCTTAGGAATACAGTCTACTCTGAGAACGAAATTTGTTATGTGGCAATGCTGCTATGTATTGAATATATGGTCATCATTTTTTCCTGCACAAATTACCTAGACAACTTGCTTGTATAAGTAAAAATATCTGATTCAAGACCTGACATTTTGGGTCAATCACAGCCCTTTTCTAGATAAGGGATTAAAGTTCTGCCATAGAACTTACTAAACTTACTAAATGAGTGTTTCTGAAACTCTTTATTGAGACACGAAATGGAAGATCTCAAATAATTAAAGTCCATATCTGATATCATTTTTAAAAGTTTGAAATGAAAAGATGTTATTTAGTAATTAGTGCCAAAACTAGTGCTATAATTCCTCTCACATCTCTTACAAGTTCTATTCATTAAGTATTCAGTATTTACAGTATATATTAATACCTTACAATAACCTATCTTTCTTATAAACTTATTTATATCTGCCTTGTTGCTCCTATTTATTGTTTCATGAGAATATTCTATTTTACATTCTTATATAGAAAACTGCTAAATCCTTGAAAGTCATTTGCAAGTCTCCATTTGGAGCAGAAGTCTTGCAGAAAAAAAAACAAAAGGCCCTAGTTATAACTCTGTTTAGTTGAATGATTTAATTTAAAGTGAATTTATCTCTTCATTTAATAGCAGAAATAGATAAGAAATATATATATAAATAAAGAGCTTTCCTTTGGGAAATAGTGAAACAAGTAACTTAATAACTGGCCTCAGTTATAACTTCCTTGGTGTCTTCCAGAAATCTATAATCTTCAGCCAGCATAATATACATCTGGAAAGTACATGATTATAGTGGTCAAGTTAATCATGAGAAATATGTTATGAAAATCTACCATGAATGCCAATCTACCGTGTTTCTCATACAATAAGGCCGGGTCTTATTTTTTTTTTAGCCCCCCCCAAAAATGGCTAGGCCGTCTTTTCGGGGGTGACTTAATTTTCCCCCCCTTGCATCTTCGGGTGGGCGGCGACGGCTTGGATGTTGACCTCGGCGTTGGTGGGGCACTTCATATCGGGGTCAACACAGGCAGCACCATATCCGGGTATGCAACAAAAGTACTTCCTAATGGCAAGCCCCCCCACCATTCCCCCCATTTTGCATGTTTTAATATAGGCCTTAATTTGGGGGGAGGGGCTTAATTTCATTTCATGCCTATAAAACATGCTGGGACTTCCTATTGGGGGAGGCCGTATGAAACAGGGTAGAAGGAGATTGTTTGGTTACAAAATTGTTCCCATAGTGGACATAACCAATCACAAAAGATCAAGGATACACAAACACCAAGTAGTAAATGATTACCATCTCCCACCATATTTTCCTCTCCAGATACTCTCACAATTCCATCTTCTAATTTTATTTGGTGAGTAGACTATTCCAAACAAAACACTTGGCAGTTCCCCTTTCCACAGTTTTATTTGCAAAGCATTCACATGGACCCAAGACTTTCTTATAAATAAACTCATAACATTCCAAGTAAGCTTTCAATTATATGTTAAGCAAAGTACTATGAGGCAGAAGGCTTGAAGGGTAGAAAGAGAAGAATCCATCGAGTGATTGGTCTCCAAGGACACTTGACTGATTATGTGCCATCAAGGTGGCCATATAAATAGATTTGCTTCCTGATGATGAAACTCTGTCCCTAACCTGGTCTTTTAGGCCCTCCAATCACCATTGCAACTGAGTTCATCCACCTTGCTGCATGTTTTCGAAATAATAGAGAATATGACATGAATACAAATTCAAAACTGGTATTCCAGAAGTGTGCCATCCTGTGAGAAGAAATATCCATCTGGTTCAGTTCCAAGCCGAGAGAAAGGCACTGGAGACAAAATGGAGGCTGGAGGCTGATTGGAAAGAGGATCCATTTATTGATCAACAGAACCATCAGGGTTTGTGGTTCTGGTGCAGCTGACAAAATTGAGTTCAGAGTGAGGGGTTTTTTTAATACCTTCTTTGAGTTTTGCACTTGAACTTCATGTTCCTGTGGAAGAACATGTCTTCTATTGGCTGTTGTCAGATTCCTATGGGCTCATGTAGTGGTTCTGTAGGGGTCATAGCTGGCTTTATAGGCAAAAAAGGAAACACAAATCCTAGGTGTTTGTCTGAGCTAAGTTTGGTTGAAGCTTGGACTGCTTTGAAAAGGTGTTGGGCAATTCCTATTGTGGCTTAATGGTTTTGCCCTGTGTTGGATCTTGAATGAGGGATAATCCCATCACTCTGCCTTTGTTCAGACTTTGCTACAGGGAATTTCAAAATATCCTGTGTTGTGGCTCCGGGCTTGGATTCAGCTCCTGTGGCTGATATGAGTTCAAGTGAGGAGGACATGGCAGAAAAATATGAGCCGGCATGGCTCAGTGATTGGAATAGTAACCAGGATGAGGAGATGGACGTGACAAAGGAAGACAGACCTGATGTATTAGAATTGTCAGGACCTTTGACCTCCTCTGGTTCCTTATCTGATCAACAGCCGGGAATGGCTGACAGGGAAGTTTTGAGAGAGTCTTCTAGTGGAGATGAGAACTTGGAAAACTTGTGGTTAAATGTAAGGAACAGAAGACGATTAAGGAGGCAAACCCAGTTAGAACGAAGGAGGAGGGCGAGTCAATAATTAAGGAAATTAGCACATTGCCTCAATGAGTATAAAAGGACACAGCTGGGCTGGAAAGATTTGCCAGGAACAAAGTGACTTATTGCGTGAAGACGATACAGCAGAAGCTCTGAGGCTTGAGATGTTTTGCCAGGACTGGTTTGCCGAACAGAGCAAAGATTGTTACTGTGGATTGTAATTTATGACAGCCGTTATCTTGTGAGACTTCTTTCTGTTTGAGTTAATTTTGAAACAGCTGCTTTCTGTTTTGCTCGCTTGAATTTTGAAGGGGAGTCATAACAATCCTGTATTGAATGGATTTCTACCTGCAGTATTTGTTTTGCCTATGAATAGAGCTATCTAGTTTTCAATAAGCTCTTTATTTTTTAAGTGCTGACACCTTCTGTAGGCTATTAAGGAAAGTGGTGGTTGCTTTCTGCCTCTAAAAAAACATGTTTCTCCATTGCTTATTTAGGGAAATATAATATTCTGCCTTTTAAAAAAATATTCCTCAAAATATTTCATTCTTCTAGAAGGGCGGGTGGCTTCCCACAATCTCATGAAAACCATGTGTCTGTTAAAAAACAAGATACCAAGAAAAATGTACAGCCCACATAGGACATGTAAGGGACATATACTTCTGTAGGAAACGATTACTCATTTCTATGTTGCATGCATCTAATCCACTTAAGCAAAGCCATGTTTCAGTAGACATTTAATTAAAAACCTGTTTACAAATATTAGGACTACGTTTCCATTTAAATGTTACTTTATTAACTTTCCAACTTTCCATTAATCATTAACCTTTTGCCCTTGTTACTTATTACAGCTTTGTTTCTTCAGTTATATGTGTTCAACTGTATCTCTGCCACCTGAATAAATCAAATTTTATCTCTAGAATCCTCCTGAATGCCTTTACAGAATGCCTTTATGATTGTATGGAAATGTTACAAGTGTTACACAAATTAGGAATTTGGCACGTTCTGTTGCCACTTCTTAGGGAATAAAATTTGAAATGACAATGCTGCTTTTTCAGCGTTCCCAAACACAGCAATTATCTCTAAATAAAAAATAAAAAAAAACATTGCCAAGGATCACTTTTGCCAAATATTCCTTGAAAGGGGGAACTTGTACTAAGGTACATGTCATCGTTCCGAGTTTGGCCAGAAAAGGAAGAGACCATACCGAGGGGTTCAACAGAAATCTTTATGGGACTTGGCTTGTCACACAGTGAATACAAAAACAAAAAACGTTTCTAGCCAACATTACCGGCTTCTACTGGCCAGCTGGCTATGAAGGATGGCACACCATGCCCATGCCTGCTGCCGGCGTGCTACAGCAAGCACTCTTCTCCGGCTCTCTGTAGGCTCCAGCAAGCTTAGATCCATGGCTTCTCATGTCTCTCCCTTCCTGACCCTCCACCAGCATGAGTTCATTTACAGCACCCAGTACCCGACACCCAACTGTGTCCCCCCTTCCCTCTCCGTGGTTTGTGGCAACTCTGACTCTTGGATGTTGGATGTTGGATGTCTGACTCTTGGATGTTGACAGGCAGCTTCTACCAGGGAAATGTATCTGAAAGACAGTAAGCACATGCATAGCTTGGTCTGAGGTCAGGCCCAGGTTCTGAGGGTTCCCTCCCTGGACTTCAGGGGACTTTCCTTATGGTACCCGTTGACCAGCTTTTCTGCCAATAGGTCTCGACTCCTCACTCTGGAGGCTTTGGCCATGGAGTACCCTTTTCAACAGATTAAATACTGCAGGTTCCCTCTATGCACCTGGGAATGTAATATTTGCTCTATTTCATAGTGGGTATTCCCTTCCACCATTATGGGCCTGGGCAGGTGTAGGGTCAAGGCTGCTATGGAAGACCAGATGGATCTTCCCCAGTAGAGGCAGCAATTTCAACTGCAATATCACTGGGTTGATTATCCTAACTATGGGGAATGGGCCCAGGTATTTCAGACCCAGCTTTTTGCATGGCAGTTTCAGTTTTAGATACTTTGTGCAGAGATACACCTTCTCCCCTATGCGGAACAGTTTTTGTGGTGGCCTTTTCTTATCCACGTGACGTTTTTGGGTCTCGGCTGCTTTTAGCAATGCCTGCTTGATCTTTTCCCAGACCCCACACAAGTTTTCCACCTATTCCATCAGGTTACCTAAAAAGGGGGCCTCTCAGAGTTTAGGAATTGGGAGAACTCTACCCTGTGCACCACCTTAAAGGGTGTATGGCCTGTGCTACTGTGTACAGTATTATTATATGCCACCTCTGCAAATGGCAGAAGCTCTGCTCAATCAGTCTGCTGATAAGCAACATAACATGAGAGATATTGTTCTACCGTCGCATTGGCTCTCTCTAGGCCCCATTGGTGCTCAGATGGAAGGCAGAGCTGAGCCATTGTGATGATCTGATAACTTGAATAAACTCCCTCCAAAATTTGGCTCTGTAAATTGGACTCCTCGGTCTGATATTATCCTCCTTCTTACACCATGTAGCTGGTAGATATGGGTCAGGACTAATTTGACCAGCTTACAGGTCCTAGGTGTCATTCACAAAATTCCTGTGCTTTTTCAATTGTATCAATTTTGTATTTTTTGTCCTGCCACGAAACTAAAAGCCACTCTGGGGTGAGCTACCTAAATGGAATACCATTTCTAATAAGTTGAGTTGATAAAAATGGGTAGCCCCTTCTCTGCTCTCTGACTCTCATGGATATTTGTTTCAGTGTAACTACTTCATGATCTTTGTATACAAGTGGTTCATCTCTGGTCTCGTGTTGCCTTCTATAATTCCATGTGTACCATCGAATCCCAGAGTTCGCAGTAGAGCGTTTTCCAATTTTGTTCTGAATCCTCTAATTTCTTCTCCACCATCTCTGTTCTTGCCTCTGCTAAATTTAATATCTGTTCATTTTTTATCACTTCTTCCTGCATCTTTCCAATCTTACTATTCAAATTTTATATTTCGTTTTTCACTGGTCCTATTTCAGTTCTCATCTCTGTTTTCATGTCTTCATGGTTCCTCACTATCAATTCGTGGGTTTTTGCCATCATTTCCTGCATCATAGTGAGTGTTGCCTGTACTGTCTGCAGGCTTTGAGCTGAACTAGTTTTTTCTTCCTAGTTTTTGCATTGCATCTATAGATCTCTACCCCATAGGTGAAGACATCGCTGTTGCAGTTTTTTTTCCTGATTTTACATTTGTAATTGATGTTGTCGCCATTTTAACTATCTGTAGCAGCTCTATCTGTAGCAGCTCTACCATCAACTATCCCTAGTAGAGCACTATTTTCCTCTTCTTTTCAGTTCAATAGTAATATTAATACATATATTATTATATTATTAATTACCAAAATTCTATTATGGAAAATCACAATCAGCTCTTATTTCTATTTTTTCTTATTGAACTTATTCAACTATTACAATACTTAAGAGAATTCAATATTAATCAAATACAGATATATTTACTCACAAAATCAACAGTCTTATATGCTTAATTAATTAATTTAAAGCAGCCAATTCATTAAAGTAATTAAATTCTTATTTATATATAAATATCAATTGATCTATTTCTTTAGAGTTCTTAATTATATGCTTACCTAAGAATAAAAATACCTCAATTTCTTACTATATGATTATTATTTAAAGGTCTGAGTTCTATATTTATGCAGCACACTTTCAATTGTCCAGTTATTCAAAAATTATTAACCAGTATTCTTAACTCAATATTCTAACACATATATATCTATTAAGATTACGTTTTACCAATATTATTTAGTTACATCTATGTTTGACCAGTTGAGTGATGTCCATGGATGATCATCATCATCTTCTTCTTCTTCTTCTTCTTCTTCTTCTTCTTCTTCTTCTTCTTCTTCTTCTTCTTCTTCTTCTTCTTCTTCTTCTTCTTCTTCTTCTTCTTCTTCTTCTTCTTCTTCTTCTTCTTCTTCTTCTTCTTCTTCTTCTTCTTCTTCTCCTCCTCCTCCTCCTCCTCCTCCTCCTCCTCCTCCTCCTCCTCCTCCTCCTCCTCCTCCTTCTTCTTTGATAAATACCTTATTACGTTCTTTGTTCAAGTTCAAAATGTCCTCTTTAAATTTGCACAGTCACTTCCACCATTTCGTTTCTCCTTTCTGTTTTGGCTTCTTCTTCTTGCTCTTTTATTCTTTTTCTCCACACAGTTGTAGTTCCACTTATAAATCTTAGTTATCTTATTTCTTCCTTTTTTCATTATCGCAGTAATCAGACAAATATTGCAATTATAAAGTTTCTTTCCTCAATCCTTTCCTTAAATCTTTCAAAGTATCAATTGTTCTCCTTTCAAGTTTTTACTCTCAGCTGTTCTTCCAATCTCTCTGTCTCACTTGGACATGTCACTGTCACTTTCTCTTTCTTCCCACAGTTCTCAAATGTCAAACGCCAAAAAATATAGTTATACAACCCACTTTTCAACTTCCAAGATAAAAGTAAACGCTGTTGTCTCACCCTTCAGCTTCTCTGTTTTCAGCACTCCATTAATCAGCACAAATTACTGCCGTTTCTTTAGTTAGTACTCCTGATATTTCTGCCGCTTCGCTACACTGTTCGGTTTGGAGTTTCAATTTTCAATTTCCCTTTGTAGTATAAATCAGTATTCTGGAAATCTTTAAGTTCACCTTTCCACTACTCAATTTGCTTTCTCCACTCTTTGCTTCCTTCCTTCTTCTTTAAGCTGCTGGGCTGCCACATCTTTGGTTCCGATCTGTACAATCTCCCTCTTCTGCTGCTGGTTTTCGGTGGATTCTCTTGTAATCTCTGGGATCGTGGCACCTCCCCGAGATCTCCAGGTCTTCCCCTTTCGTCTGTCTACCCCTCTGAGGTCCGACATGCTCCTGGAAGCCACCAAACAGCAAAAATTGGATCCTTTCAGAGCGGCGATCCGCTCCTTAGCTCCGCATCAACGCAGCACCCAGCTGGAAGTCCCTTTTTTTGACTTTATTATCTACATACTATAGATGTACTTTCATGGACCACTGAAAGGAGGAAATGGCTCACATGCTTTGCCCAAGAGTGTGATAGGCAACAGGCTTTTAAGGGGCTGTCAGAAAGAAAGGGGGGGGATATATTTTCCAAAGCACCAGAAGGCAAACAAGAAGCAATGGATGGAAACTGAACAAAGAGAGAAGCAACCTAAAACTAAGGAGAAACTTTCTGACAGTGAGAACAATTAACCAGTGGACCTGCTTGTCGCCAGAAGTTCTGGGTGATCAATCACAGGAAATTTTTAAAAGACTGGACAGTCATTTCTCTGAAATGGTATAGGGTTCCCCCAAAAGTCCCTTCTAAGTGTTATTCTGACACCTTTCCCAGGACCTCTACTCAGAGTTTGGCATCCTCAGTTTTCCTGAGCAGGGGCTTGGACTAGAAGACCTCCAAAGTCCCTTTAAAGTCCCTTTAAATACACATGTATTTAGGCTCTGGACTATAGACATTGAATGCATGTAAACCCTGAAAAATATGTGGTAGCCCTGGGCAAAAGAAAGGCAGTAGAAGCAATCTAGGTGTAGGGACAGTGTAAAATATTAACACATGATAAATAATGGAACAATTAAAAATAATAGCACAGAGTTCCCTCCCTCCCTCTCTCTCTCTCTCTCTCTCTCCCCCTTCCTTCCTATTTCTTTTTCTTTCTTTCTCTTTCTTTGTCTCTTTCTGTCTTTCCCTTCCTTCCTGTCTTTCTCTCTCTCTCTCTCTCTCTCTCACACACACACACACACCGCACACTCTCTCCCTATTTCTTTTTCTTTCTTTTTCTCCCTCTTTCTTTCTTGTTCTTTCGTTCATATCTCTCTCTCTCTCTCTCTCTGTCACCCCCACCCCCCATCAGCCTTCATTCCCTCTCACTCCAGCCACTTTACTCACAAGGGAAAATGAATCCAGCATTGGAGAAGTTTTGCAAGTTAACGAACATGCATTTGCAGCTCATTCAAACTTCGCTGTGGCTGGATTTCCTCCCCCCCTTCCATTCCTTCTCACTCCAGCCACTTTACTCACAAGGGGAAGTGATACTTCTAGTGTCCATGAAGAATCCAGCCTTGGAGCAGTTTTGCAGGTTAACGGACCACTGCTCCACCCACAGCCATGTGTTTTCAAGTGGCTGCTTGAAAATGCATGGCTAGGGCAGAGAAGCAGTCCTCCTTTAAACTGGGGCGAGTGAGCATCGGGCAGGCGGGGCAAGCAAGTGAGCAAAAACTGGGTGACCGGGTTGGGGGCATGGCCAGCCAGATGTTGCTACTGGTTCGGCAACCCACACCAAATTCTTTCTACCTGTTTGCCCGAATAGGTGCAAACTGGCTGAATACCACCTCTGGTACAATCCAATAAACAATAGAAAGAAATGAGCAAAAAATTAAAAAATGTGGAAATTAAGGCAGAACAAATGGAAAAAAAAGTTGGAAGTGATGGATAAGTAATGGTGATGAACAAAGACCTGGAAAATTCAATAGTCCACCTAGAAATAGAGCATGCTGTGTTCTATTTGAGATTCCAGAATGTACCAGAAGCCAAAGATAATAGCTAGGAGCTATTATGTCAGAACTAATAGCAGAAGTGTTACAGAGGGATTGGCAGGAAATTGTGAATGAACTCAACGAGGTGTACAGAATATACACAAATTATTCAAGGAGACACAAGCTGCTGAAAGAGGTGCACATACGATTTGCAAGGAAGAAGGTAAGGGATATCATCTATAAAATCACCAAAGATGAACTGATAATGTACAAAGACAAAGAAATTGTTACCTTAAAACAGATCCCAAGATGAGTGAGGGAACAAAGAAAAGAACACAGATCCCTAGCAACATTACTGAACAAACAAAACATATGGTTCCATGGCTAGTCCCTGAAGGAATGTTGGACACATGGCAAGAAAGGAAAATCAGAATTGACAGTATTGAGAAGGCACAAGAACTGTATGAGCAGCTGGTGGGGTTGGAAGAAGAAACCAGTAGTAAGGATGAGCTGGAAAGCAGAAGCCAAGAAGACCAACAATAGGAGATACAAGAAGTAGAGCAAGAAGAAAAGGCAAGGAAGAGAGAGAGCAACCGAGAACAGAAGGACTAAGAATAAGAACACAGAGAGAAGTAAGAACCAATAGAAGACCAAGACAGACCTACAATTAGTAAAATGGAGGAAAAAATTAAACTGATTTCAATAAACATTAATGGATTAAATTCCCTGGCCAAGAAAAAATAAACTTTTATAAAATTAGCTAAACAAAAAATAGATATTGTGTGCCTACAAGAGGTACACATCTAAAAACAATATAGTAAATGCTTAAACTACCCAAAATTAGGAGTATTATACACAGCATTGACAGACACCCCCCAAAAAAAGAGGTTAGTAATGTATATTAGGAAAGAGATAAAAGCCAAACAAATCTATATGAAAGAACAGGGCTGAATACTAATGGTAGAATTAATGATTTAACAAAAGCAAATATTATTGGTGGGACAACCAGAAAGAGTGCTAAAATAGGCTATATGACAAAATAATAGAAACAGGACAAGAGAATATTTGCTTAATAGGGTATTTTAATCCTATAGTTGATATTGAAAAAGACTGCATCAGTAAAGAACAAACTAATAAGAAAAAAAGAAAACCTTACCAAA
Organism: Notechis scutatus; assembly: GCF_049901735.1. Taxonomy (NCBI): domain Eukaryota; kingdom Metazoa; phylum Chordata; class Lepidosauria; order Squamata; family Elapidae; genus Notechis; species Notechis scutatus. The sequence continues at coordinate 7,309,821 of NC_142014.1, forward strand.
ACCATTTCTCGAATTGATAAATGAATTTAGAAGATATATGGCGGAAAAGGAACCCAAATCATAATGAATATACATTCTATTCCAACCCGCACAAGTCTTGATCAAGAATTGGCATGGGCGAATGGCAAAATTGAAAAAGATATAGATACAGTGGAAATAATGCCCAATATATGGGCTGATCATAATCCCCTGAAAATAATCTGGAAAGGACAAAGAAAAAAGAAGATAAGATAGACACTAAATTCACAAATCTTGAAGGAAAAGGAATATGATTTAAAAAAAAAAGAATTGGAACTATTTTTTAAGGTAAATCTGAAACACCATACCACTCTGCAGAACATAAGGGACACCACCAAGGCATATGTGAGAGGGATTACAATAGTTTATACAGCTAAGAAAAATAAGGAGAAATGGAAGCAACAAAATGAATTTTAGAGAAAGATAAAAAAAAAGCATGAGTGCGAACTTCAAAAAGATCTTAATGTGGAAGCAAAGAGGAAAATGACCCTTGCTAGACATAAATTAAATTTGATACAAGAACAAAGGGCATGAAATTTAAAATTTGTAAAGCAATTTTTTTTAAATTCACAAATAAGCTGGTAGATGGTTGTCCTATAAGCTGAAAATAGAGAAGGAAAAAAGGTTGATACAGCAACTAAAGAATGAGAAAGGGAATGTATGCCACCAGATGAAAGAGAAAAAAAATGTGCAAAGTTATTTTGGTGAGCTGTATAAACAGGAAGAAATTGTGGGAGAGAGTATAACCAATATTTAGAGGAAAACGGTTTAACTCCAATTTCAGAAGAAAGGAGAGAGATATTAATAAAGAAATAACAGCAGAATTGAAGAAAGCAATTCAAAAAAAAAACACAAAAAACTCCAGGACCGGATGGTCTCCCCAGTGAGTTATATAAAAATATGTATGAAATTTTGGAACCAATAATATTGGAAGTATATAATGAGGCATTATTAGAAGTCAGATTCCTGGTCTGAGGCATATCTCACCCTAAGCCCGAAAGAAGGTACCGATCAGCAACTAATTCAGAATTATAGACTAATTTCATTGTTGAATGCTGATTATAAAATATTTATGATGATACTAGCAGAAAGAATGAAACCAATATTGAGTGAAATTATATACCCCGATCAGAATGGTTTTTATCAAATAAACTGATAAGGAACAACACAAGAACAGAGTTAAATGCTATTGAGTGCTATGAAGCCCATCCTGAAAAGCAAGCGATGCTAATATTTTTAGATGCACAAAAAGCTTTTGATAACCTTAATTGGCAATTTATGCTACAACAAATTTAAAAAATAAAATTTGGAACGAATATTGAAAAAACACTACAGGCAATATATTCTAGACAAAAAGCAAGTGTCCTATTAAATGGAGATTGCACAGATGATTTTAAGATAGCCAAGGGAGTGAGGCAAGGGTGTCCACTATCACCTCTGCTATTTATCCTGTCTTTAGAAGTGTTACCAGCCCAAACCAGACGGAACTCAGAAATAAAGGAGATTAAAATTAGGAAAGAAGAGTATAAAGTCCAAGCATTTGCGGACGACTTAGTATTTATTGTAGAAGACCCACTAAATACTGGACATATGTTGTTGCAAGAAATAGAAAAATTTGGGGAGGTGGCTGGACTCAAAATTAATAAGGATAAAACTAAAATTATAGTTAAAAATTGTACTGCAAATCAGAAAAAAGAATTAGAAAGGAAAATGGGATTACAGATTGAAAAAGGGTGACATACCTAGGAATATGGCTATCCTCTAGAAATATGTTCTTCAATTAAAGAAGATAATTATAATAAATTAGTAAAACAAATAAAAAAAGATTTAGAATCATGGGAGAATCTACAACTGTCATTATTGGGAAAAATTGCAGTAATAAAAATGAACATCTTGCCCAAATTATTATATTTATTTCAAATGATTCCAATAAAACTAGATAAAAAGTTCTTCAAAGAACTAAATAAAATAACAACCAAATTCTGGTTGGGCAAGAAACCACGTATTAAACTGAAGATACTACAGAATAGCAGGAGCAGAGGTGGTTTTGGACTACCAGAGTGGGAAATCTACTATCAGGCAGCGGCATTAAATTGGATAAAGCATTGGGTAAATTTAAAAGATAAGAGAATTTTAATTTTAGAAGGTCATGACCTCCAAATAGGCTGGCATGCATTTTTATGGGGAAAAAGGAGTAAGGTACATTCTTACTCTATAGACATCAGATAAGAGATTTGCTTATTCAGATTTGGATGAAAATCCAAAAGAAATATTATATGAAGATACCCCACTGGCTGTGAACTATGGAGGCCATGATCCACCCAAACAGATTGGATATAAAAAAAAATTGTAAGTTATAATGAGTTATTAGATAACCAAGGAAAGCTCAAAACGAATCAGGAGCTGAGAAAGCAAGGAATTATAATTGATTGGTGGCCATATTTACAAATACAGGATGTATATAAAAAAGACCTAGAGGAATTTGGATTCAATAAAGAACAACAACAATTAGGTAAAATTTTAGTTGGAACAGAGGAAAAATTTAATATTAAAACATACAAATATTTATTGGGATTTAATATGGAAGAAGAAATTATAAAGGGTTCCATGATAGTATGGGCTTGAAACTTTGGATATAATATTGAATTAGATGCATGGGAGAAGTTATGAATTAGAAAGTATAAATTAATGACCTCTATGGCCTACAAAGAAAATTATATAAAATGTTCTACCTGGCCCCAGCGAGATTGGCTAAGATATATCCCAACACAAGTCCAAAGTGTTGGAAGTGTGGACAGAAAGATGATACCTTTTATCACATGTGGTGGTTATACCCCAAGACCAGGAAATATTGGGTTAAAATAAAGAATTGGCTGCAAACACCAAACTGAACTTAAACCAGAATTCTTGCTTTTAGAAACAATTACAGACCAATACCCTAAAAAGATTAAATATATTATTCTACATATCTTGACAGCAGCCAGAATAGCTTTCACACAATTATGGAAAGGAGCCAATATTGCCCCAGAAGATCTAGCTATACAAAAAGTATTGGAGTGCGCGGAAATGGATAAGCTCACATTAGAAATGAAAGATAAGGAGAATTTCAAATATTATGCAATATGGGATAAATGGTATGAGTGGCTAAAACATTAGATACAAAGATTAGTTGGAATGGATTATTATAAATAAAGTAAGAGACCTTAAGAGATTGTGTGCGAGCAAAGTGTGATCTGAGCTGCCATCTCCCTAAATATACTGGTGGGGAGGTATGGTGTGGCTGTTGTAAGCAGGCTGGTGGGACCTCGTCGAAACGTCGCCAAAATACTCTCAATCGTACATGGGAAAAGACCCCAACACGCCAAGCCCTGCATACCTGTACCCGTGAAAATCTATGAAAACAAATATCTTACATCTATTGGGAGGAAACCTTCTGGCTGACCAGGACCTATGAGAAACTCGAAGTCCCAAGAGCCACCATCTTATGTGACCTCACATTCCTACGCAATTGCCAAGATGCTTCCAACTCAAATTCCACTCCAAAACCTCAGCCACTGAAAGGATTCTAAAAAGAATGGAATTAGCCCTAAACAGAAATGAACTCCACAGGAAAATATTCCTACTAGACCAAACCAACAGGCACCTACTCACTCTCCACCTCAAACTCAGTAACAAAATCCACCAAGCACTCTGGGACAAATCCAAACAACTAGTCCTCTGGAGAGCAGAAACAGAAACCTCCCACAAGACAGACACACACCAACAAACTCCACAGACTAGAGAAATGCCAGAAGCCCAACCCCCCCCCCACAACAACGCATGAAACAAACAGTACACAACATATCAGACAGAATCCTCACCATAGCAGAAACCAATGTCCTTTCCAAGGGATTCAACTTTGCAGTCGCCCCCAAACGCATCCCCACCGAAAACATCATATGCAGAGTTGAAGCTAGCCTAACCAAAATTAACCCAGATGTAGTCAATAAAATCAGACTTGAAGTCACCAACCTCCTCTGCTCCAGCAGTCCACTCAGAAGCAACTTACACAGAGAAGAACAAAAAGCACTCACCAACTTGAGGAAAGACAACAACATAATCATTCTCCCAGCAGACAATGGCAATGCCACGGTCATGATGAACACATCGGACTACCAATCCAAATTATCCAACCTACTCCAAGACTCCACTTACAAACCTCTAAATACAGACTCCACCACCTATCTGAAAAAAACACCAAATCCAAAATAAAAGCCTCTCCCATCAGTGAAGAGATCCAGCAAAGAATCATCCCTAGAGAAAAATCATCCAGATGCCCCAAGCTCTACGGCCTCCCCAAGATACATAAAGAAGGGGGGGGGGGGGGGGGGGGGGGGGGGGGGGGGGGGGGGGGGGGGGGGGGGGGGGGGGGGGGGGGGGGGGGGGGGGGGGGGGGGGGGGGGGGGGGGGGGGGGGGGGGGGGGGGGGGGGGGGGGGGGGGGGGGGGGGGGGGGGGGGGGGGGGGGGGGGGGGGGGGGGGGGGGGGGGGGGGGGGGGGGGGGGGGGGGGGGGGGGGGGGGGGGGGGGGGGGGGGGGGGGGGGGGGGGGGGGGGGGGGGGGGGGGGGGGGGGGGGGGGGGGGGGGGGGGGGGGGGGGGGGGGGGGGGGGGGGGGGGGGGGGGGGGGGGGGGGGGGGGGGGGGGGGGGGGGGGGGGGGGGGGGGGGGGGGGGGGGGGGGGGGGGGGGGGGGGGGGGGGGGGGGGGGGGGGGGGGGGGGGGGGGGGGGGGGGGGGGGGGGGGGGGGGGGGGGGGGGGGGGGGGGGGGGGGGGGGGGGGGGGGGGGGGGGGGGGGGGGGGGGGGGGGGGGGGGGGGGGGGGGGGGGGGGGGGGGGGGGGGGGGGGGGGGGGGGGGGGGGGGGGGGGGGGGGGGGGGGGGGGGGGGGGGGGGGGGGGGGGGGGGGGGGGGGGGGGGGGCCGGGGGGGGGGGGGTTTGAACACCACTCAGACCCATCATCAGCTCCATAGGTTCACCTCTACAGAATCTTGCCAAATTTCTCACCAAACAACTCCAGCCCTACACAGAATCCATCACCTCACACGTACAAAATTCTCTCCACTTCATAGAAACAATAAAGAAACAAAATCTACACCCCAGCGACCTACTTTATAAAAAAAAGAAACTGACAAAGAGTCACCAGTAAACAAAATAATCTCTAAAATGTCCCCACCCACACAGACAGGCAAGACACCAGAATATAAACTAACAGCAAAGTATGCCTTACAAGCACTGATGATGTTACTTGAGATTGAAAGAGAGATGCACTGTGTGGAAGGAGGATCAAGTCAGAAAAGAGAAGGCAGAAGAGGAAGAAATAAGAAGTGGCAACTTGAGGCAAACGTAGAAGCAGATAATTAAACAGACTGAAGCCAAATTCTTCAGTTGGAAGAAATTTCACTTGTAAAAATAAAACAGAAAAGTCACATCTATTTTACAATAGACCCTAGTTTGGTAGAAAATTATAGACCAATCTCACTATGTTGCATCACCTGTAAAGCCATGGAATCAATTATAAACCAATCTATCACCCTCCACTTAGAAACAAACAACCTGCTTTCTAACAAGCAATTTGGTTTCAGGAAAAATTTGCCCTGTAATCTGCAATTCCTACACTGCAGAAACATTTGGACCACACATCTTGACCAGGGTAAAGCAATAGGTGCAATTTATAGCCTTTGATTCAGTGGTGCACAACAAACTATTGTTGAAACTAAGCTCTTACGGCATCTCCGGATCTCTGCACAAGTGGATAGCTGCATACCTGTCAAACAGACAACAAATAGTCAAGGTCCCTATCCAGTGGTGGTATTCTACTAGTTCGGCCCACTTCAGCTGGACCGGTATTTCCGACTATCAGCTGGGGGACCATGAGCTGTGCTGTGAGATTTAGATTAGCTAGAAAGCAGGATATCGTCAGCACAGCTAATTCCCCCCTGCTTCAAAATGCTTCTTTTAACCAGCACTTCACTGAGGCCCACTAGGCCAAAAATGGTGTGTGGGGAGGGTGCTGCATGCTCTCCCCATGGCCTGTTTTTGCTCCCAGGAGGCTTCCCTGAGGCCCACTATGCCCAAAATGGGGCATGTGGGGGGGGTTCTACAAAAAGAAAAAAAGAGAAAGAAAGAAAGAGGGAGGGTGGGAAAAAGGGGGAGGAGAAAGAAAGAAAAGAGAAGAAAGAAAGAAAGAAAGAAAGAAAGGAAAGAAAGAAAGAAAGAAAGAAAGAAAGAAAGAAAGAAAGAAAGAAAGAAAGAAAGAAAGAAAGAAAGAAAGAAAGAAAGAAAGAAAGAAAGAAAGAAAGAGAGGGAGGGAGGGAGGGAGGAAAAAGGAGAGGAAAGAAGGACTGCAAACCTTGCCACTAGATCAAGGGTCTTCAAACTTGACAAGTTTAAGACTTGTGGACTTCAACTCCCAGAATTCCTGAGCTAACATGACAGGAGAAGGAATTCTGGGAGTTGAAGTCCACAAGTCTTAAACTTGTCAAATTTGAAGACCCCTGTATTAGACACAGCTTCAGAGGATGCTTTGAAACAGCATAGCAATCCAGGGCTGGAAGGTACTGGGTGGTCATCTAGTCCAACCCCCTGCTCCAGAAAGTGAGTTTCTGTTTTTTGACCCATAGTCACATGGCCACATAGCCACAACCACATAGTCACATGACCACATAACCACACCCACCAAGCCATGTCCACAGTACCGGTAGTAAAAAAAATTGAATCCCACCACTGGCCCTATCAAATCTGGCACCAGTTAACAGTGGTGTCCCCCAAGGCAGTGTTTTAGGACCCACACTCTTTCTGCTTTATATCAATGACCTATGCCATCATATTAAAAGCAACTGTGTCCTCTTCACCGATGACATAAAATTATTTAACACCACTTACAAATGCTGCTGCCCTACGAAGCGACCTTGGCTATGTGTCAGAATGGTTGCTTAATTAGGAATTCCAAATTTCAACAAATAAATGCTCTGTCCTACACCTTGGCAATAAAAATCAGAACACCAAATACAAGTTGGGCAGAAATGGTCTCGTATGCAACCCCCATTCTATCAAGGACCTAGGAGTACTCATCTCAAACGATCTAAGCCCCAGAGCTCACTATAACAGCATTGCCAAAAAGGCAAATCATTACTAACTTTATTTTGTGAAGCTTCTTCTTCGGTAAAATTGAATTTCTAACTAGGGCATACAAAACCTTTGCCAGACCAATTCTTGAATACAGATCATCTGCCTGGAACCCACATTTCAAACATTAATATGATTGAGCGGGTTTAGAGGTATTTCCCGAGAAGAATACTCCTTGGATTTACAATTTAAATAATTACAATTGGACGAGCCAGCAACATAGCAGAGAGGTTGAAGCAGGCTGAAGCAAGTCCGCCATCTGCTGATGAGAGGGCAAGTGTACAAGCTTGAATAACTATCTGAAAAGATTGAAAATACTCATAGGACTACATGTATCTACTTTGTGACCATTGGAAATCTGAATAACAAACAAGAATTTTAATTAAAACACTACTGAATGTTATTGAACGTACAAAAGTGACTTGAAGAGGCATGGAAAACACACTGGTGTATTTCAAATCGACTAGTGATGAAATATTAAAAATTGTGACTTGGCAAGCTCTGTTTTGAATCAACGAATCCTGGACAACTGATTAAAAAGAGACCTATTAAATCAAATAAGACATAGCACAAGGCGGAATTAAGTGGAGTTTAAACAGAATGGAGTTGATGTTTCAAAGCATTAAGGATCTTATACAGGAACAACACAAGGCAATGGTGAAAATACTTGATCGTATAGACCAAAAACTGGACAATATTATACCAGGACAATGAGCAAAGAAAGGAGCCACCAGAAAGAATGGAGGGGAAAGCCAAACTGATAAAACAGCAAAAAGAAGACAACAAAGAGGAGATTCTACTAAAATTATTAATGGTTAAGGGATTAAAACAGGAGGGAAATGTTTTAAATTATTTAAAAAGGGAACGAGAGGAACAGGAAGATATTTGGGGGGAAAAGATAGGGACTAGAACAGATAGTTTCAAAATTAGACAGTGGGCAAGGGTAGAGAAGGGAAGAAAGGTTAGATTGCAGAGTCAGAATATAGAACTAGAAGTAGACGAAGTAAAAGATTTAAGTGAAGAATACGGGAGGCAAGTAAAAAAAAAAGAATAAAAGTTTTGATGTGGACAAGAGATGATGGATAAAAAACAAAAGAGAGTAAAAGAACTTCCATCAATGTATATTAATAAAAATAGGTGTATTAATATTAGACTTACATAGGTTGGATAATTATCTTATATATAGTGTGATATGTGTACTAACAGTAGAAACATATGGATTGGATGATTGGTAAGAATATGAATAGATGTATTTTAAATGCTTAAAGGATTGTGATTACTACTAGAAGTGTATATTGAGATATGGGTTAATGAAAGAAAGAAAGACGAAATTTTAACATAAATAGAGGGGAAGATATAAACAAGGGAAATATGATTAAAAAGACACATCTTTGAATAGGCCAATCTGAGAAATAAAAGAATTTCAACCCTAGAAGGCCACGATCTAGAGGCGGGGTGGCATGCCTTCATGTGGAACCCTGGAAATAAGAGATATACACACTTTAACAGACATGTAATTCAAAGCTCATTATTAAAAGTGTGGAAAGAGATTAAACATAAACATTATATGAAGATTCCAGGATTGGTTTCCATCATGGAGGCATTGATCCACCCCAATGCTTTAGAAACTGGAAGAAAGATTAGCTATTATGATGTCCTAAATTCCCAGGGAGAATTAAAGATGAACCAAGAACTCAGAGAACAATGGATGAAAATAGAGTGGTGGCCATATTTACAACTCAAGACGAGATATAAAAATGATATAGAAGAATTTGGAATTGAGGTAAAATCGAACCAATTAGATAAAATATTAGAGGGGACAGATGAAAAATTATTTTTTTAAATGTATAATTATCTATCAGAATTTGAAATGGTGGAAGAAATAGTTAAAGGCCCAATGTTCTCATGGGCAAGGAATGTAGGGCACAACATTAATTTGGAAGATTGGGAAAAAGTCTGGAAACAAAATTATAATACAACAAAATTGGTTGTTTATAAAGAAAACCAATACAAAATGTGTTATCAGGCGCCTTCAAGGTTAGCAAATATGTACCCAAATTTAAATCTGACTTGTTGGAAATGTAAGCAAACGAGGGGTACCTTTTTTCATACTTGGTGGCTTTGCCCAAAAAGTAAAAACTACTGGAAAAAAATAGAATTTGGGGGGGACTAAAATAGAGATAGAAATAAGAAATAACAATCTTGGCAAGATATTCATTTTTACTGTAGCTAATTCTCCCTATTATTGATAGCTGTAGATTTTTCCATTTCTCCAAGTCTAATTTAATTTGTTGTAACAATTTTATATAATTATCTTTTTTAATAGTTGCACATCTTGCTGTTAATTGAATTACTAAGTATTTAACTTTCTGGATACCTATCTTCTCCACAAGCTCTTTTTTTTAATTTCTCTGTAACATTTTAAACTAATATTTTAGTTTTTTCTTTATTCATTTTCACCACATTCTGCTATCATTGTTATTAGCTTGGGTCTAGTTTCCTGTGGCTCTTCTAAAATAAATATCAAGTCATCTGCAAATGCCTGTAATTTGTATTTCTCTGTTTTTATTTCCATTCCTTTTATTTTTAGGTGTTTTCTAAGACTTCTATTTAATACTTTCAATCTTAATATAAATAGTAAAGAGGACAGACGGCATCCTTACATTATGTTAAAGTTCTCTGTCATGTCCCCATTAACCATCACGTTTGCAGTTTGTTTATAGTATATTGCCTTTATCATATAAATAAATTTCTCCTGAAAAGCCATATACTTTCATTGTAGTAACATGTATTGCCAAGTTACATAATCAAATGCTTTCTTTGCATCTAAAAATATCAATGCCATTTGTTTTTCGGAATGTACTTCATAATACTCCAATGTATTCAAGATAATTCTCATATCATTTTTAATTTGCCTTTTTGGTAAAAATTCATTCTGATCTGGGTGTATAAAATCATTCAGGAATCTTTTTAATCTTTCTGCAATTATTGAAGCATATATCTTATAGTCTGCATTGGTCTGTAGTTTTTTATCTGTTTACTATCCAATTCTTCTTTTGGTATTAAAGTTATATTTGCTTCCCTTCATGTACTTGTATCTTAGCCTCTAACAATACTTCATTGTAAACTTCCAACACTGAAATACCTAAAGTGTCTTGTAGGCATTTATAAAGTTCTGCCAGCAGTCCATCTGGTCCTGGTGTTTTATTATTTTTTATCTTTTGATCGCCTCTGTTATTGATCGCAGCATTGTTATCTTTTCATTTAACATACCCTTCACTATTTCAGGTGCCTGGGTAGTTCAGCTTTCTCCAAATATTGTTTTATTTTTTCTTCTGACACTTTCTCTTGATTATATAATTTTTCATAATAGTTCTGAATTATTTTCTTTTTGCTTTCATTTTGATAGTGACACACTATTAACTTCTTTCTCTTTTCCCTATGAATGCTAACATGCTTGTGAAGAAGGCACAGAAGAGGCTATACTTCCTGAGAATGCTCAGGAAGATAAATCTATCTCAGTATCTACTTCTGTCCTATTACTGCAGCATCGTCGAGAGTGTCCTGACATAAGGCATTCTTGTATGGTATGGGACAAAAAAGCGGACAAAAAGCTCTACAGAGAATAATTAAAACTGCCCCGAATATCATTGGGCTCCAGCTACCAGCCCTGGATGACATCTTTGCATCTCGCTGTTTGAGGAAGTTGCACAACATTCTCAGAGACACTTCCCATCCTGCTTAAAATCTTTATGAAATGTTGCCTTCTGGCAGAAGATATAGAACAATTAAAATCCGGACCACACATTTTCTGAATAGTTTTTATCCCAGATAAACAATGAACTTAAGGACCACCATCAGTGAGCTTTTGGACAGTATTACTTGGTCTGTTGTGTGGATGCTTGTGTGTTTTTAGGAGGCGGGGAATTTTGGTGGGGGGGGGGGAGATGTTTGGGGATTGTCATGTGTGTGTGCATGTTGAGTCTGGTCTCTGGGTGTTACGTGAATTTCGTTGTATATACACTGTGTATATACGTACAATGACAATAAAGAATTCAATTCAATTCAACTTATAAGTTAACCATCTTCCTGGTTTATTGGCATTTTCAAAGTAATTTTGTTTTGCTCCTTTAATCTTTTGTGCTAATTCTTCTGTTTCCATTAAGTTGAGTTTGTATTTTATTAACTCTATTTGCTTTTTTAAATTTCTTTTTTGTGGTTCTTTCTGTAAATCTATTTCCAGTCTTTTATGTTCTTCTGCCAATCTCTTTTGCGTTTGTCTCTTTTCGTTGTTCTTTTTTACTGTATAGGTTATAACTAATCCCCAAATGTATGCTTTTGCTGTATCTCATAAATTCGTAGTGAAATCTCTTCTTTCCTGTTCTCCTTTAAAAAATCCATTTCTTTTTCCATTATCTGAATAAATTCTTTATCTTTTAGTATTGTTTGATTTAACAGCCATCTCTTTTTATTCCTTTGGTCTTTCCATTGTATTTTTATTGAGTTATGGACTCCCCATGGGTTTGTTTCAATTTCTATCTCTTGTACACTGCTCAGAAAAATAAAGGGAACACTTAAACAACACAATGTAACTCCAAGTCAATCACACTTCTGTGAAATCAAACTGTCCACTTAGGTAGCAACATTGATTGACAATCAATTTCACATGCTATTGTGCAAATGGAATAGGCAACAGGTGGAAAGCATAGGCTCTGCAGGTGGTGACCACAGACCACTTCTCAGTTCCTATGCTTTCTGGCTGATGGTTTGGTCACTTTTGAATTCTGGCGGTGCTTTCACTCTAGAAGTAGCATGAGATGGAGTCTACAACCCACACAAGTGGCTCAGGGAGTGCAGCTCATCCAGGATGGCACATCAATGCGAGCTGTGGCAAGAAGGTTTGCTGTGTCTGTCAGAGTAGTGTCCAGAGCATGGAAGCGCTACCAGGAGACATGGAGGAGGCCGTCAGAGGGCAACAACCCAGCATCAGGACTGCTACCTCAGCCTCTGTGCAAGGAGGGACAGGAGGAGCACTGCCAGAGCCCTGCAAAATGACCTCCAGCGGGCCACAAATGTGCATGTGGCTGCTCAAACGGTCAGAAACAGACTCCATGAGAGTGGTATGAGGGCCCAACATCCACAGGTGGGGGTTGGGCTTACAGCCCAACACTGTGCAGGATGTTTGGCATTTGCCAGAGAACACCAAGATTGGCAAATTCACCACTGGCACCCTGTGCGCTTCACAGATGAAAGCAGGTTCACACTGAGCACATGTGACAAATGTGACAGGGTCTGGAGATGCCGTGGAGAATGTTCTGCTGCCTGCAACATCCTCCAGCATGACCGGTCTGGCAGTGAGTCAGTAATGGTGTGGGATGGCATTTCTTTAGGGGGCTGCACAGCCCTCCATGTGCTCTCCAGAGATAGCCTGACTGCCATTAGGTACTGAGATGAAATCCTCAGACCCCTTGTGAGACCAAATGTTGGTGCGGTTGGCCCTGGGTTCCTCCTAATGCACAACAATGCTAGACCTCATGTGGCTAGAGTGTGTCAGCAGTTCCTGCAAGATGAAGGCATTGATGCTATGGACTGGCCCGCCCGTTCCCCAGACCTGAATCCAATTGAGCACATCTGGGACATCATGTCTCGCTCCATCCACCATTGCCACATTGCACCACAGACTGTCCACGAGTTGGAGGGTGCTTTAGTCCAGGTGTGGGAGGAGATCCCTCAGGAGACCATCTGCCACTTCATCAGAAACATGCCCAGGCATTGTAGGGAGGTCATACAGGCATGTGGAGGCCACACACACTACTGAGCCTCATTTTGACTTGTTTTAAGGACATTACATTAAAGTCTGTAGTGTTTTTTTCCACTTTAATTTTGAGTGTAACTCTAAATCCAGACCTCCATGGGTTGCTAAATTTGATTTCCATTGATAATTTTTGTGTGATTTTGTTGTCAGCACATTAAACTATGTAATGAACAAAGTATTTAATAAGAATATTTCATTCATTCAGATCTAGGATGTCTTATTTTTGTGTTCCCTTTATTTTTTTGAGCAGTGTATATTTGCTCTTAATTCCAGTGTCAGCCATATCATATCAATTTGTGACCATGATTGATGTCTATCTGAATAGATTGACTTTTATCTAAATTCATTTCTCTCCATTTATCCATTTGTCATTAAAACAAAAGTCATTGGTAGTGTTTTCCTTGCCTTTTTGCCTATTTTCCTGCTTTTATAGTCCAATTTTATATCTACTGTTGCATTAAAATCTCCTTATATATAAATGTTTTCATGGTCCATTTCAGTTATTTTCCTATTTCATATATTTTGTAAAATTCTTCTTGTTTGTTATTTGGCAGATACATTGCTATCAACAATACTTTTTTTGATTTATTGTTACTTCCTCCATCAATATTGTTCCTTCTTCACCTGTATAAATTTGCTTAGCATTTATTGTTTCCTTTATATATATAACCACCTTCTTTTCTTTTGTTGTGCTAATGAAAAATATACTTTTCCAATTTTGGGGTATTCTAGAAGCTTACTATGTTGTTTTTTTATATGAACTTCTTGTAAACAAATTAAATCGAGCTTTAGTTTTTGTAGTTTTGTGAAAGTTTTTTTTTCCTTTTCTTTGGTGAATTCAAGTTTGGTGAATCCATTTATATTAACTGATAACATCTTTAATTCTTCAATCTTCTCACTTATATATAGGTCGTGTTGTCCTAGATGGTCTTAATTCTCTCTGTTCCTTTGCTTTTGTTCCTTCTCACTCTGCTCATTCTATTTTCTCAGCCTCACTTTCTTCTTGCCATATAATCTTTTCCTCATGTATTGATTTTCTTTGACTTTTACATTCTGTTCCCTCTCTCCCTTCCTGTTTTTCAGTGATGCCAAATCTATATTCATAAAATTTATATGCTTTGTCTAATGTGTTGATTCTATGTCCTTTTTCATTCCAGGTTACTAGAATTCCCTCTGGTATCAACCATCTGAAATTTACATTGTATTTAAACAACTGGCCTGTCAGAAATTGATATTGTCTCCTTAGGTTTCTTACTCTTCTTGGCACCTGTTTCAACATCACAATTTCCTTGCCTTTATATTGCAGTGGTTCATCTCTTGCTTTTTTGAGTATTCCAACTCTTATCATCTTCTTGATGAATCTGACATGAACTTTTCTTGGGAGGTTGTGTCTTTTCATGTAGCTTGTATGTATTCAAACTATTTCATCGATTTCTGCCTGCATTTCCTGATTTGTAATTTGTAGGGCATTTGCCAGCAATTCTGTCATATTGGGTAGGTCTTCTTCCATTTACAGTGAAATCACATTTTCCTCCAACACTTTATTTTCCTGTGTAAGCCTTTGATTCATTTCCTCCATTTTTTCTCTGTTTGCTCTGATTTTTCTTCTATTATCTGAATCCTTTGCTCATTTTTTGCTATCATTTGTTGAAAATTCCCTAGTCTTTCATCCATATTTTGTATTTTTTTCTTTCACCTCTGCCAACTCACTTTTCACTTCAGTGTGATTTGTTGTTATGGCCCCCCTATAGAGATTGGAGCATCATCATTATGCCAAGTGAAAGAAACTATGATAACATGGGCTAAAATTGTTGGCTATTCAATAGAATTAGAGAAATGGCAGAAACTGTGTGATAGAAATTGTAAATGTCAATGTCAATGGCCTATAAGGAGAACTTATATAAAATGTTTTATAAATATTGGAAGTGTAATCAGATATCAGGTTCATATTACCATATGTGGTGGACATGCTTAAAAGCAAAAAAAAATATTGGACTAAAATACATACTTGGTTAGAAAAAATGATAAAACAACATATAGATTTGAAACCAGAGATATTTTTGTTGGGTATATTATCAGATCAATATGACAAGTGGAAAACATGTTTAATTTTACATGTACTAACAACAGCATAAATTGTGTTCATACAGCAATGGAAAAATGAAGAGATCCCTACAGATGAAAATATTATAAAAATATTAGAATGTGCTGAGCTGGATAGATTAACACTTAAAAGACAAGGAAGAAACAGAATAGTTCTTGACATGGGACTTGTTTTATCAATGGTTAACTAATAGAACCAGAGATTAGAATTTAATAAGATCTAAAAGATAATAAATTGTAATTTCAATAATAATTGTATCAAAAATTTTGTAAGATGGATAAACTATGTATTACTGTTTTGCAATTATTACTGATATGTTTATTATGTTTACTATTATGAGTTAGGTTGATTAACATTGTATTTCTACTTAAAACTAATTATGTCCAGACAATACACTGTTCAGACTGATATGGAATTTTTATGTGATATAAAAGGAAAATGTATTAATAAAACATATATTTTTTAAAAAGTTTGCACATTTTCTGGTCAAGATTTTCCAGTTGAGACAAAGTCCAGTTGATGATTCTAGCTGGGTACCCTATCACTGGAACTGCCCATGTATTAATGGTTTAATTATGTTTCCAGCATTCAGTTTTGATTTTAATATTTTGCAGACCCTCCTGATGTATTCCTTTTGTGTTGACTCTGACTTTTCCATTCAAGATGTTATCTGTTTCCAATATGCCTAGGCATTTGTAACCATTATCCTTTGCTATTGCTTTCACTATGCTTCCATTTCCCAGTTCTATTCCTTCTATTTTTTCCATTTTTCCTCACTGCATTGATAATATAGCACATTTTTCAAGTCCAAAGTTCAGTTTGATGTCACTGCCTAACAGCTGAACTGTTCTGAGTATTGATTTAAGTTCAATGGGACTTTTCACATACATTTTAAAGTCATCCATGTATAATAGATGTTTTATCTTGCTATGTTGGCTTGCGTTTTGGTATCCCAGTTTTGTGTTTCTTGGATTATTGTCAATGGAATTAATGCAATGTTGAACACTAGTGACAAAAGTGAGTCCCCTTGGATGATTCCTTGTCTGATGTTGACTTCACCAATGTTCTCCCCATTTGCTGTTAGAACTGTTGTCCATTTTTGCATATTTGATTTCAAAAATGTACAATTATTTTTGCTGATTCCAAAGTTTTTCATTAATAGGCATTAATCCAGCTGTGGAGTAATGAATCAAATGCCTTCTTGTAATCAATTCACACCATATTTAAATTTGTTTTTCTTTGTTTTGCATTTTTAAATACCATTTTGTCAATGAGAGTCTGATCTTTTGTTCTTCTTGATTTTTTTATAATTTCCTTTTTGTTCTACTGGATATAAACTGTTTTCCATCAGATGATCGAATACTGAATTTTCCAGTATTCTTATAAAAAGTTTGAACATTGTTGACAGACAAGTAATTGGGCAGTAGTTGCTTGGTTCTGTGCCCTTTTCTGGCTCTTTCATTATAAAGTATGTTTGGCCAGCTGTTAACTATTCTTTGCTTGTTGCATTTTGAAGCATTTCATCAAATTGAGTGGTCAAGCATGATGGAAGCTGGTCAGGTGGTTTTAGCAAGTATCCGTGCAGTTCATCTAGGCCAGGTGTACTCCAATTCTTGACCTTCTTTACTTGTTTTGCAACCATGTCAGTTGTTATTACAATATTCTCCATTTTGTTTCACGTTACTCATTTTTTAATATCTTTGATCCAGGAGGCAGTTTTCTTGTGTTCCACTGGGTTTTTCCCATAGTTCTTTCCAAAACTTTAAAGTTTTTTCTTTATATGGGTGAACATTAGTTTGGACTCGATTTTCATCAAGTAACCGGTAGAAGAGGTGTTGGTTTCTTCTGAACTGGACATTTTCACAATATTGATTTATTCGTCCTTCATATCTTTCTATATTCTTTGCTGTTGCTATTACACATTGTTTTAGTTCTTCCTGTTATTGTTTTTTCCTCCTACTTTTTGCATAAACTATTTTTCAGCTTTTCATTCTTTAGTTTTCCTTCTTTCAAGTATTTCAAATTGCTGATATTTCATAGTTTTTTTATTTTATTTTCAAGTTGAATTTTCCACTTTGGTGTTTCAGTGGTTTTTTTGGGGGGGCATTTTATAACCCAATTCTGAAGTTATATAACAATGGCTGTGCTGTACATTAGTTGGTTTGTTTCACATAGTGTGTTCAATGGGATAGAAGTTAAAATGTTGTTCATGGCATTTAGCTGATTGTGTGATCCTTGAGAGCATGGTTCGAAGACCCCCAAATCAGGAAGAGGCTGAAGCAGAAATTAAGGGACTAAAACAATGTAGTCGCCCATCTAAAGAGCTGGTATGAGAGTTTAGAATAGTAGCTGGAAGACTGCAAGGTTGACCCAAAAGGCTCTTTGTCCATTACTTAAAGGAGGCATTGAGGAAGATGTGCTCAATCAGAGGTGTGCCAGACTGAATCCAGGATTGGATGACAGTGCAGGTGACAGTGGCAATGGACTTAGATATCAACCCCCACCACAGGACTACTCAAGAGAAAACACCCAAATGCCAGCTGGACAGATGGCTGACTGTGAACCCCCCAGCCAAGCCGAAGCCAGTTACTGGCCCAACCATAAAATATATATATAAAATCTCCTAAACCTCTGCCTATATGTTCAGGAAGTGTATAGGGTTTCTGTATAGGGTTCTGTCTTTAATATGTAAATAATCCATTATTTATTTTGCTACAAGATTACTAGCAAAGATCTCAAAGTCTTTAAAATGGGGCATTCCATTTACTCTGAGGCCATTTACAATATATAACTCTTTCAATAGGCTTCTATGTCTTCTTCCTCTGGGATTGTTATGGTTTTCGGAACCATCTCCTCTTTCTATACATTCTGAAAACCTTAGATGTGAACGTGACCCTTCTGGTTACTGCACCCCTTTATCAGCCCCATAAACTTTCTCTTCTTACCACTCTTAAACTCTTTTCATATTGTAGCTTATCTTTCCTGTCTCCTGCCAAAGCCACTCTTCTTCTTTAATTAGTCAAAGTCTTGTAAGTCTAGTCTGAAGAGAGTTTAGTGGAAATTATAATGTTACCAAATGCTTCCTCTGGTTTTCTTACTATTCTATATGCTTGCATCCACTGATTTATTTTATAATAACATTGGGATTTTGTTACATATCACTAATTTCTATGATCATCCAGAAAGAACTATTTAACAGTTACAGTTGAGAACTGATCAGAATTTTTTATAATTTTTAAATTGTTTTCTATAAGATGCTGCTTATTTCCAGGTAAATATGTTTAAAGTCAGAGCAGGTAAAACTGACTTGTTTGTAGTTCTCTATTATAATTGCGGAAGACCTAAGAGAAATACTAACCCTCCCTAATGAAAGAAGATAGAAAATAAGGGATATTTTAAATTTGGAATCTAAAATACCATAAGTATGCTCCCACCATCTTTGACCAATGCAGGGAGTTTTCAATGTGCTTTTGTGATTTTTGAAACCATTGTTACCTTCCTAGTCTGGACTTGCTGTTTCTCTTTTGATACTTAAAAAACTCCAAGCACAAGGGAATGCTAATGCTTTTAAATCCGATTCTATTTTTTTTTCTGCCTGTAATCTTAGCACTTTAAATACACCCATATGCTACTAGTTAATTTGCCTAATATTTTTCTTTGACAATAAGATGACTGTCATTTCTTTTCCGTTGAATATTTCAGCATAATCTAAATATTTCATAGTTGGAAATACTGATGATATCACAAACTTCTAGATGGAAAGCAAGTTACAGTTAACAATTAATGCTACAGTGATGACCATTATAAAGATATGAATGCTATAAAGTCTGGCACAATGGTAGGCTTATCTTTCATAAATGCTGCTGAGATATGGTTTCCTTATATCATCTCTGCAGCAATGTACTTCTGTTATGTCTAAATCCTTATTAAAAATAGGCTCAGGATTAAGATTCATAATGGTTAGGATCCAAATAATTGCGCAAAAAGCAAATAGTAGCTATTGAAAATCTTCATATAAAAGCTTGAATGAGATCTTGCACAGTGTCATAATTGAACAGACAGGATACATATTTGCATGCTTTTGTTTTTCCAACAGGATATGCAGGTCAACACACATCCAGAAGAAAGATTTGTGATTTATCTAGCAAAACAGTTTAGCAAATAGAGAATATCTGGCACAGATGCAGAATGCACTTTTTAAAATATGGAAATAAGTCTTTATATCAAGTTTTGGCAACTTTCTACAATATTAATATGCAATGCCAGTACAAATCAACATAGCTAGCCTTAAGGGTCCTATTTGGAGTATAACTTTAGTGACTGTGAGAAAAAAATGTATTTTCAGCATCATGGCCTCTGTTTAAATCTATGACTTGGAAACTGAAAAGCTTGGTTGTCTGAACAGACTCTGTTAACTTGCCCGGAACAATCAGAATACTATTGCTTTTAAAGATGTAGCATATATAACATACATCAATGTGAAGGATTGAAATAGGAGTGGCTATCTATTCATTTGGAAAGCCGCTGTAGTCACACAGACAAATCTATCCTCTCTCACCCACCCACCCACCCGTCCCTCAGGCCTTCATTCATTCCTTCCAAACTGTTTTCACAGGCATTCAAGCAGCCTGGCTATCTAAGTCACAACCTGATGTTTTCAAGAATGTGGTGACATCTAGAAGCAGCCGTCTTTTGGGCTTACTGAAGCAAATGCTAAGACAGAGTAGAGAAAGGGGTGTATACAGCAGGAAAGATAAAAGCAAATGGCCTACAGCAGGGGTGTCCAACCTTGGCAACTTTAAGACTTGTGGACTTCAACTCCCAGAATTCCTCAGCCAGCTTGGACACCCCTGGCCTACAGGCAGGAAGTGGAGGTGACACCTGCCGGTTGGCAGTTCTTATAAGCGGACAAGAAGACCTTCATTCAAGTGCCAGGACTACAAGCTATAGTGAGTAGCATACCTTGGTTTGAGTCCTGCATGGAGCTTGGAGCTTTGTTTGGACTTCAGTAGCAACTAGAAATGGAGCAATCACACTGAAACAGTACCTCATCTAACTAATGCAAGAAGATTTAGAAAAAGAAAATGTTGTAGGTTAAAGACTTTGAGAGTCTTGTTTGAACTGAATACTAAAACAGTATTACAGGACTGAACATTAAAGACATATCCATGGGACCTTGCAAAGTCCTAGAAGAATAGAGTTCACCAAAGCAATAGCCTGTTGTTGGGGAAACCATGTGTTTCAATAAAGTATTTTGTACAGATGTGCTACAGTGTAGTGTGTCCAGTCCTTGGAGAGTTAAGAACCCTCACAATTAAATGCAATTTGCTAATATTCCAATTTTATTCCAAGTTATATTTCTCATTTATTTGGAAACCTTATTCATTTAAACTGATAGCACCAAAGTTTTAAGTCTTTATCATTGCTGATTGACCTGAGTTCAGACAGACTTGTAGGCATCTCCTTGAAAGTTTTTTAAAAAAATGTTTTGCTTATTGTTTTCAAAACACAGTGAATCACTGAAGCATTCTCTTCAGCTGCTCTTTTTTTTATCACAGATATTCATATTTATCTCATTTTTGTGAATAGTTACAATCTTTGTATCACTGTGGTACTCCACAGGCTATCAATGGCACTTTTTCTATGTTATTTTATCCTTAACTTGTAATGGCTAAGTGTATATATTGCTTTAGATACCACATTATTATTGAATGTACAGAGAAATAATGGTTCAGATTTTTATGTACCATAGAATATGGATTGTCTGTAATTATCTGGCAGCAAAGGTGCTATTTTCATATATGGTGCTTATCATGTGCTTTTTCAAACATGTCCTTTGCATTAGTGGACATATTTAACTTGGCAACTCATACATATTTAGCAGATAATCTCCCTATGGACATTTTCCCTCTCACAACCCTGTCTGATTTGCTTTTGGGCCTCCTCACTGTCAACTCTTACGCTAGATGGGCTTTTAGGAGTGGCTGGAAAAATGGTAATCCTGAGCACCACTGCTACAAAGTTTAAGATTTCTATTTATAAGGCAAGAGTTATAGCCATTCTGCTATTATAGGATTGGTGTTAAGGTCAGATCTAAACAAAATGAAAGAGGGCAGCAAGTAAGAAGTATTTGTTTAAAAATAAGCTGTTTTACCTGCATAATTCTGCTTTAATGCTTTAAAATTGTTGAATTAAATAAATATAAACAACACATATTCACATACAAGTATTTCTTATCTCTCTCTTCAAGTGTACCCTACTTATAGAAAGAAAAGTGGTTAGTCACTGGTTTCCTGGTGGAAAGGCATAAACAATGTGTTGTGGCTCCGAGTCCTGAGTCTGCATTCTTAGAGGAAGAGGATTCAGAAGATGAGGAGGAGGTGGAATTGGGAATGCCTTCCTCCCCAGGACCTTCCTCTTCGGCAATGCCTTCCTCCCTGATTATGCCTCAGGTTTCGGCAGATAACCGAGAGGGACAGCCTGGGGCTAATCAGGAGGAGGAGGGCATATTGGAGCAGCCTTTGACAGAGAATCAAGCAGACGAATGCTGGCTTGATGCTAGGCAACGTTGCAGGAAAAAGTGTGAATTTTCTGTGGAGCTTCGGTGTATCTTGTTTCCTGAAAGTGTTCGTGATTAATGTTTCTGTTATCTTGTCGGACTTGGCAGGCAGCGTGTGTGATACTGCCAAGAACATTTCCTGCTTAGAAGAATTAACTCAGTAAATACTGAATCTTCTTGCCTGCTTGTATTTGGTTGGAGTTTGGACTTCTCATCTATCTTGTGAAGGTGAGACATAACACAATGGTATTTATTTATTTGATTTATGTGGACACCTATCTCAAATACATTACTCTGGATGGCTCACAAAATTAAAAATATTAAAACCACCATCAAATTGGAATTGTCTCATGGAAGGACATTGTAGCCTGCAATCTGGACTGAACATCTTGCAAAGTGTTTCAGTCTAAACAAGATATTTTTACCCTGTCTTAGAGGCAAGGTGGCATAAGCACAGGACATAAACAACTGAAATGGCAATTGCAGCTTATTGCTTTCCTTTGTGTTAAATAGGCAGGTCGATTGAAGAGGCAGGACACTCAGAAGTAGTTATCAGTCTTTATTGAAGATCCCATAAAAAAGCTTTGAACTGCAGCCGGGCCTGGCTTTTTAAAGCCAGAGCTGTCCAATAGTTCAGCCACTGACATGGCTTCAACTTTCCTGCCAGTAAGATCCTCCAATGAATATTTAACACCCCTCCCCTCTTGAACAGGGCTTACCCAATCAGAGCTTGTGTTTAGGACATAGTCCCGTAAGTAGGCAGGCCTTCGATGGGCACGACTGGACCAGCACAGCTCATTCACTCTGCCACTGCTGGTCTGAGTGGTCAGGTCTTCCACCGCTCCTGAGCCAGCCTGTGGAAGCACTTTGAAGTACTTCTGAGCCATGGCTGGCTCTCCAAGCTGAGGCCTCAGAAGTACCCCACTGGACTCCTACTTCCCAAGCTAAGTTATTTCGTGAAGGATTTGAGACTAGTCTGGGGGTTTGTTCAAGTTGTTTTTTGATGTCTTTAGTTGTCAGGACTAGTACTGAATTTCCGTGACAAGTTTCTGGTTTTCTTGTCCTGTTCTGGTATGGCCCAGCCATCCTCAGAGTTGGTCTATGTGCCTACTCCAAATTTTATCATCTTCTAATTCTACTCGGTAAGATCAAGGGGGCTGTGTTTTCCACTTTTTGTGCTGGCACTCCTGTTTGCCTTTCCTGTGTAGTTATGGGCTTATACTAGCTGCCCTATGTTGAAGGACCTGCATTTGCTGGTTGAATCCATGAGGGTGTCCGTGTTATAGTTTGGGTGTAATCTGTTTTGGGGTAACTTCAATTTCCTGCCCATCAGTAATTCTGCCGGGCTCCTATGTGTGGTGGCACTGGGGTGATGTCTTGTACCAGTAATATCTTGTCTATCTTTTCCTGCCAATCCCCGGGGCCCATTCTGGCTAGGGTTTTCTTTGTGAATCTCATCATCCATTCCACTTGACCATTGGCTGCTGGATATCCTGGTGCTGCCAAGGTATGGTGGATCTCTTGCCCTGCTAGAAAAACCTCAAATTGATGTGCCATGAATTGGGACCCATTATCTGACACCACTATGTCCAGTAGCCCAAGAGTAGCCCAGTAGCAAAGAATTACCTCAGAGCTCTAATAGTGGCTTCTGCCATGGTTGTTTTCATGAGGATCACTTCAAGCTATTTTGAGTAGGCAGGACATTCAGGAGTAGTTATCAGTCTTTATTGAAGATCCCATAAAAAAGTCTTGAACTGCAGCCGGCCCCGGCTTTTTAAAGTTGGAGCTGTCTGACAGTTCAGCAACTGATGTGGCTTCAACTTTCCTGCCAGTAAGATCCTCCAATGAGTGGAGTCTGATGTCAGATTCCACTCTTTATGAATATTTAACACTTTGCTGTCCTCTCCTTTCCTCTGTATGCATTCGCGCATCTGGGATGAGCCCCACCTGTTCCTCCCCCTCAATCAGCTCAGGCCCTGGAGCCAGTTGCCTCCCCACCTGGGGGAGGAATGGAAACCCCCTGCTCTGCCTCTGTCTCTGATGCTGTCTCCTTATCAGAGCCTTCCAAAGGCTCCAAAACTGTCCTGGGCTCTCCCTCAACCTCCTCCTCATCTGACTCTGCTGCTATCTCTGCTTGGCTAGGCTTGGCTTGGCTTGGATAGGCGCCTCATAGGCATTCTGCCACCAAAGGCTAGTGTGTGGGGGAGAGTATATGGACAATAAAGCTGTGTGTATATGTGTTGGGAAATAGGGAGGGGGGAATGACAGATGATAAAGACCAGAGAAGCTCAGAACCCGTTTGTACCAGCATCCAAGGCCAGGCACCCTGAGAAAGTATGTGGATTCCCCCCCAAACATCTCAGTGAATTCTGATTGGCTAAAGGCGGACTGGTCATGAAAGGAGGGCTGGGATGAGGGGAAATCTTTCTGTATCTTTTGTGCACAGGAAAACCAGAGCTCAACCGACTTTACTGAAGTCAACATTTCTTAGTAAAAAAACCTTTTGCTTAAACCAAATGGAGCTGAGGGTCTTTATTTCCTAAGGGATCAAATTTGGGGCATTTCCTAAGGGATCAAATTTGTCTGTTGATCTCCTTTTTTGTTTTTGCTTCTCCCATATATTAAAATGGGATTTAAAAAAGTTCAGAAAACTTATATGAAGGTCCTCGGTGAATATCTTCATACAACATCTGATGGAAAAGATTTTGTTTCTGAAATACAAAGTCAGAGAAAGTCAGAAGGGTTAGCGACAGAACCTTTATCTTACCTTCTTTGGGATTATAAAGTCACAAGACCAGTTCAAGGCATAATTTATTATGGAACTCACATCTAAATGTTTGTACATCTAGCATTTCTGAATGAATGTTGTAACAGGTAGCAGCAGCATCACCAGACTGTCCATCTGGGTATTCCAACACTATGTAGGCATCAGCTTTCATTTTTTCCACTGAAGTTACCTGGGGTTCTAACAAAAATAAGAAAGCCATTCTTCCATGACCTTCAGCTTGGCTGTACTGTGGACATGCCAGAATTGTGCTCCTCATTATGCATGAGGAAAATATTAAATATATCCATAAAGCCATACTGTGGGCATTCTAATTGAAGCACATGGTTTCACAACTTAGGGGGTGTGCATAAGCCTACCGTCCCTGTCCCATTGTTTCTGTTAGGGATAACATTGTTTACCCTAACTGGTTTGGGTAAAAATAATAAATAAGGTATCATGGTTTGTTAGTTAAAGTGTGTAACTTTAACTGCAAGAATGTAATTAAGGGTGTGGTTGTAAAAGCACTATATAAGAAGCGAGGCAATAGCATCTCTCTCTCTCTGGCTTACTGATGGATGGATTGATGACTGCATTCTTGCTGAAACGGGAGTGAAACAGGAGTGTTTATTTTTCTCAACGGAGAGAAGATAAGATTGGACTGATTTATTGTAAGTGTACTGACATTGGCTATTCAACACGGACTTTGCAAATAGAGTATCCCCGGCAAGACTTGACTGAAACTGATATATGACTAATGGACCGTTACATTTGACTATGCTATAATTCTTAAATGGAATAAACTATATTTTTGATAGCACAAGTGTATCTGTATTTTTACTGTGTGTTAACTAGAAAACTTATCTTACACATTTACCTGTATTCCTATCTGACTTCACTGCACGTTCTGTTTAGTTTGTTTTCCTTAACACCCGTTGGGGAATCCAGGCTTAACACTTTCTTTTATTTTTCTTATATGTATCCATTTCATGTATTCATAACCATGTATATACTTATACCTGTTATCTTGTAAGTGGTTGACAAATCAAAATAAATAAATAAAATAAAATAAAACGACTGGTAAGACCAATAGGACAGGTGACTTTGAAAGGGAAAACATTGCAATCAAGAGGTTCTAAAAAAAGAGGCTTCAAGCAAGTTTTTGTCAGTGCAGTGATAACTTTCTTGCCTATAATGTATAGGAATTAAATTATTCCTCTGTGAGTAAGAGGCTGCCTCATATCCATTCAGGCAATTCGATAATTTAACCGAATAGAAGCTCATTTGCCTGGTGGTTGTCATTTGCTCTCTATTCCTTCTAACGTTGACCCTGAAGGCGACATATGTATAGCCATGTTTTATTATAGTCATTTCTTATTCTTTCTTAGTTTCTTTAGTATTTTGTAAAGGGGACCAAGGGTGTTCAGGCTCACCACATTTCTGGCAACTGGGAGGAGGGAGTATAGATAATGGAGGATGTTTTGGCTAGAAGAAATTGTTTTCCTGTGGGAATAGAGAGTGTGCCTGCAGGTGCCTGGAAGTGGAGTTTGGAGTCATTGGACAGATGAACTGTGAACTGATTGGAGAATGTGACCGTGGGGGGAAGTTTCAAACTTATACTTTTACTGGGTGTAATTCCAGGGTTTGGTCAGATCTGGGGTTACACCAACCTTGCCAACTTGATATGTTCCTAATAAAAAGAGTTTGTTTGGATAATGGCTATGAAGGAGACTTTGTGGGGTCATATTATTTGGAAGCTTGGCATTTAACTAGAGATCCTGGAAGACAAACCTGGGATGCAACATGCAAACCATCATATTTTTCCACTGAATTATGCTCCTCTCCATATCCTGTACTCCATTGCCCAGCTCTTAGGAACCTAATCTGGAAACAGTGTGGGATTTATACATCTGTTTCAGATTCTGCTGCTATTCAGATAGCTGTTTAAATGGGGAAAGCATTTTAAAGAATTATTTGTACCTTTATAATAATAATTTAAAATCCTCTGTACTTTTATAATTCCTTCTGATAAACGAAACTCAGTGTTGAACATAAATGGATCATACATCATTTAAACTGATTTTATTAGTTCAGTGGGAAATGTTAATTGCTCACATTACTGACAAAATGATGCTTGCAGAAATTATAAATTCATATTTTACACTTTGCAAATTAATAGGAAATAGAATTTCAACATGAAAATTAAGGAATGATTAGTTTTAAAATATGTTGTCCCCCCCTCTTTTTCTCTCTCTCTTTCTCACCCCCCCAACAAAACACACACATGCACACACACACACACACACACACACACACACATACAATTATTCTAAATTTTAATCATGTTCTTCTTAGAAATCTTTCAGCTCATTCATGGAAACTATAGGATTTCTATGGTATTCAGTTATCATTATTAAGTTTTTGTTACTTGGGTATCAAATTGAAAAAAATATATATTCCCCAAACATGTCTATTTTACAATCCCATCCATATTAATGTTGGTGTTAGCTCCACTAACTCAGTAGGGCTTTTGTCTGAATTTATATCAATAGGCTATCAAGATAACTATGCTGATATTCCCATAACATTGAATTTAGGAGCTATTCCATATTATGCTAATAAATAAATGCTTAAGTATTAATACTTAAATGTAATTTTGAGCCTTTAGGCCTTACCGCTTGATTGCCTTTTGTTAAAGCAGGCAAGAACAATGGGAATTGATTAATATAAGTATAGGTTTGATTTTTTTGCTTGCATACCCACCCAGAACTCTGTAGAACTATGTCAGTATCTTAGTGATAATTTGCATTATAGAAATTTATGTCATGAAGTTATTTCTTTTATTCATTAAATGTGTTATGTTAACAAATCTGCAGTACAGTTCAGATCTATTAAAATGAAAGGAAATGATGCTACTGATTTCAATAAATAACTGCCCTATTCCCTTTTGGATCCAGTGGTTATGATATGAAAGAGGATTCTATGGTTTTGCTATGGCGAGACTGGATGTATTGAAATGGGGATGTTACCTTAATCAAAACTGTTCAGAACAATATTTGATGCTTTTTATCAGAATGCTGATGTGTGCCTAACATGTGAATGTGCAAAAACTGGTAATTTAGCTAGCACTTTGGTGCAACCTAATGTGGAATCATGTCAAATTGGGTTATACAGCACCCATTTGGGGAAAAATGGATTATAAAAATAAACCACTGACAAAAGGGTTGGTGTCATCAAAAGAACTTTGGTTTCCTGGACCATGGTCTGCATTACCTACATGAAGGACTCTTGGCAAAGGATGGGCTGTACCTCACAAAAACAGGAGAAATATATTCAGAAAAAGATTGGTCCTATTCATCAGAAGGACTTTAAACTTAAATTGACTGGGGAGGATGACCAATCTGCAGAATATCTAGAACACAAAACCAATCATAAATCCTAAGAAAGCAGTGAGGTAGGCAGTGATGAGAAAAAAAAAGAAAAACTCAAACTACAAGTATATACACAGACATTATATTTGTCTGTGAAACATGGCTCAATGCATCTCTCCCCGACTCCATTACCACAGTAAGAGACTATCATGTTTACCGATCAGATCGTGAAAATCGTCGAGGAGGTGGTGTTGCTATATTCTACAAAAATCCTTACATCTAAAAATATCCAAGTTACCCAGGAGCTTGCCCTTCCTGAAACCATCATCTGTGAACTATCCTTAAATATCACAATTCGATTCTTACTATGTTACAGAGCACCTGATTATGACATCGAACATATAAACAAGCTAAATACACTACTAACATGGGCTACATCCTGCCCATACCCTTTTATCTTTCTTGGAGATTTCAATCTACCTCATATTGACTGGACCCTAAATAATTGTACAACTGAAATCATACACACAACCTTCTTCAATGCTATTACAAATCTAGGTCTTGAACAACTAGTAACCAACAACACTAGACTGAACAACTGCCTCGATCTCATCTTCTGCAATAGTTTGAATTTAATTTACCGAATACAAACCAAAGAACCCTTTTCCAGTAGTGATCACAATATGATTGACTTTTGCCTCAACATACGTCCACGCAAAAATCACCACAACGATGTCATCCTAGTTGTAACTTCAAAAAAGGCAATTATGATCTTATAGATAACGATCTCTCATCCTCGATTGGCAATCTCTATTCACTGGATGCAATACTGTTGAAGATCATTACAACATATTTTTACTTGAAGTCAAAAGAGTCATCAAACTATATGTTCCAACAACAACTCCAAAAACAAAACAAAAAAGCAAATTACCCATATCAATAAGGAAACTTCAATCCAAAAAGAGATCACTCTGGCGGAAAAACAAATCTGGTCACGTTGCTAATTTCAAAAACCGATATAAAAATTTATGCCACCAGATAAAGACCGAATGCACCAATTACCACATTAAACAAGAGGAAAACCTTCTAAGCACCAATTCCACCCGTGCTTTTTACAATTTTGTAAACAACAAACTAAAAGACTCAAGGTCCATCCCTCCCTTGATAGGACCTGATGGTAAAGACTGCATGCGCGACACCATTAAAGCCAACATCTTTAACACATTCTTCGGCTCAGTGTTTGTAAACAGTAATGGATCATGCCCAATGTTTCCTAGCCGTACCACAGACAACAATAATGATCTAATACATATCGATTTTACAGTAGACAACGTTGAAAAAGCACTACGCAACCTAAAACCATCTCTATCTATTGGACCGGATGGAATATGTGCCTACTTCTTAAGAAAACTATCCGCTGCCATAGCCAAACCTCTAAGCATAATCTTTGAAAGATCTTTCAGAACCAGCTCCTTGCCCAACCTATGGTTACAAGCCACAGTCATTCCCATCTTCAAAAAGGAGACCCAAGCCTAGTTGAAAATTACAGACCAATCTCCTTATGCTGCGTCACCTGTAAAGTCATGGAATCAATTATTAACCAATCCATCATCCTCCATTTAGAGACAAACAACCTACTCTCCAATAAACAATTTGGTTTCAGAAAAAACTATCCTGTAATCTGCAACTCTTACACTGCAAAAACATATGGACTACTCAACTCGACCAGGGCAAAGCAATAGACGCAATCTACATAGACTTCTGCAAAGCCTTTGATTCAGTGGTACACGACAAACTACTCCTAAAAATAAAATCCTATGGTATCTCTGGACAACTGAATAACTGGATAGAAGCATTCCTGTCAAACAGACAACAAATGGTCAAAATTGGGAACGCCCTATCAAATCCAGTACCAGTCAATAGTGGTGTTCCCCAAGGCAGTGTTCTAGGACCAACTCTCTTCATAATCTACATAAACGACCTTTGTGATCATATCAAGAGCAATTGCGTTCTCTTCGCTGATGATGTAAAGCTGTTCAATACCACAGACAATACTACTACCCTTCAAAAAGATCTAGACTATGTATCTGAATGGTCTAACATATGGCAACTCCAAATCTCAACAAATAAATGCTCTGTCTTACATATTGGTAAAAAAATCAGAAAATAAAATACAAGCTGAATAGTCAAGATCTTGTTGATGACCCAAGCTCTGTAAAGGACCTGGGAATACTCACCTCTAATGATCTAAGTGCTAGAGCTCACTGCAACTACATAGCCAAAAAGGCATTAAGAGTTGTTAACCTAATCCTACGTTGCTTTTTCTCTGGTAATATCTCACTACTAACCAGAGCATACAAAACATTTGCTAGACCAATACTCGAATACAGTTCATCAGTCTGGAATCCTTATCACGTATGTGATATTAACACAATTGAGAAAGTCCAGAAGTATTTCACAAGAAGAGTTCTCCACTCTTCTACCCGTTATAGAATACCTTACGCCACCAGACTCGAAATTCTAAAACTAGAAAACCTCGAATTACGCCGTCTTCGGTCCGACTTAAGCATGGTATATAAAATCATACATTGCAATGTCCTACCTGTCAATGAATACTTCAGCTTTAACCATAACAACACAAGAGCACACAACAGATACAAACTCAAAGTAAACCGCACCAAACTTGATTGCAGGAAATACGACTTCAGCAATAGAGTGGTCAATGTCTGGAATACTCTACCCGACTCTGTAGTCTCTTCCCCAAACCCCAAAAACTTTAACCTTAGACTGTCTACTATTGACCTCACCCTTTCCTAAGAGGTCTGTAGGGGCGTGCATAAGCGCACCAACGTGCCTACCGTCCCTGTCCTATTGTTTCTCTTATTCTTTTATTTTTCTTATATGTACCCATTTCATATATTCACAACTATGTATACACTTGTACTTATTATCTTGTAAACAATTGACAAATCAAATAAATAAAATAAATAAGTAGGAGATAGCATTAACAACAGCACTTAGACTTACAGACCACTTCACGGTGCTTTACAGCCCTCTCTAAGTGGTTTACAATGTCAGCATATTGCCCCCAACAAACTGGGTCCTCATTTTACTAACCTCTCTGAGGATAGAAGGCTGAGTCAATCTTGAGCCTGGTGAGATTCGAACTGCCAAATTGCAGGTAGCCAGCAGTCAGCAGAAATAGCCTGAAGTACTGCATTCTAATCACTGCACCACTACAGCTCATGTAGAAAACATAAGGATGGATGGGCATAAAAAATCTCAAATGTTTATATACAAATACTCAAGGCTTGGGGAATAAACAGGGTGAACTAGAAGCACATGAGGGAAGGTAGGACACAGTTTCCATTAGAGAAACCTAATGGGACAAAACCCATGACTGGAATGTACTGATGGATAGACACAAATTGTTCAAAAGAAACAGGTCTACAAAAAGAGGAGGTGGAATTGCAATATATGTAAGAGATCACTACATACATAGTTACAGAAAAACACATGATCAAAGATAAAACCATTCTAGAATATATATGGGTCAATATAAAAGGGAAAAAAGTGACATTGCCATAGGTGTCAATCAGAAGAAATAGATGAATTTTTTTGCCAGCCAGTTAACAAATATATGTAGGAAGCATACCACACTAGTAATGGGAGACTAACTACCCTGATATCAACTGGGAGACAAACTCTGCAGCAAGTTTACTCCTAACCAACCTAACTGACAACTTTTCATCTAAAAGATAGAGGAGGGAAGTAGAAGAAAAACTATACTGGACCTAATTCTTACCAATAGAGAAGTGATAGAAAGAGTTGAAGTTGCTGGAACTTTGGGTGAAAGTGACTACATCATATCAGAATTCAATGTAATGCAAACACAAGCAATAAAACATAACCCAACCAGTGTCATACCTTTACAAGAGCTGATTTTAACAACTCAAATAGAGCCTAGGAAAGATTACATGGATGTAAATCCTACAGGGGAAAACAACTTAAGAAACATGGGAAATTCTGAAAAACGTGATCATAAAAACCCAATCCGGCACAATACCACTGAAAAAGAAAAACAAGAAATCCAAGAAGAAACCAGCCTGGCTGCACAAAGATCTCTGATAAACTGAAAGACAAAGAGGACATGTATAAAAAATAGAAAGAGGGGCCTATAACTAAGGCAGAATATCAGCAGATAGACAGAACCTGCAAAGACGAAGTTAGGAAAGCAAAGGCTCAGAATGAACAAAGACTTGCAACAAAAGTCACAGATAATAAAAACATTTCTTCCAACATATAAATAACAAGAAAAAAAGTCAGTTCACTAAAGAGAGAAGATGGCAAGGAAATAACCAGCAGTAGAGAGAAAACAGGTGCTTGCCGTTCTTTTCATCAGTTTTCATGCACAAAGAAACTATAGCCCAACCTACCAAAAATATAACTGTAAAAGACAGAGTAGAAATAAAACTTAAAACAAGCCATAAAATGGTAAGAGAATATGTGATTTTGACAAATATAAATCACCAGGATCTGACAGATTATTCCCAGAGTTCTGAAGGAGCCAGCAGATGTATTTCAGAATCATTGTACCATAACTTTCAAAAATCCTGGAACACTGGGGAAGTACCTGAGCATTGGAAAAGAGCTGATATGGTTCCCATCTTCAAGAAAAACAGACCCAGGAAACTGCAGACCAATCAGTCTAACATCAATACCTGGGAAGATCCTGGAAAAGATAATCAAAAACAGATATGTGAATATATAGAAACAAATAAAATTATAACTAGTAGCCAGCACAGGTTTATTTATTTATTTATTTTTATTTGATTTGTCAATCACTTACAAGATAATATATATGTATAAACATGAGTAAGAATACAGGAAATCGATATGAATAAATGGGGACAATAGGACAGGGACAGTAGGCACGATGGTGCACTCATGCACACCCCTTACAGACCTCTTAGGAATGGGGTGAGGTCAATAGTGGTTAGCTTGAGGTTAAAGGAGTGGGGGTTAGAGGATGTAACAACAGAGTCAGGTAGTGCATTCTAGGCATTGACCACTCTGTTGCTGAAATCATACTTTCTGCAATCAAGTTACATTGAGTTTGTATCTGTTGTGTGCTCTTGTATTGTTGTGGTTGAAGCTGAAGTAGTCGTTGACTGGTAGGACATTGTAGCAGATAATTTTGTGTGCTACACTTAAGTCTAACCATAGGCAGCATAGTTCAAGGTTGTTCAAGCCCAAAATCTCAAGCCTGGTGATATAGGGTATTCTGTTGCGAGCAGAGGAGTGTAGTACTTTTCTCGTGAAATACTTCTGGACTTGCTCGATTGTATTATGTATTTATGATATGCAGTGCAGATTCCAGACTGATGAGCTTTATTTGAGTATTGGTCTGGCAAAAGTTTTGTATGCTCTAGTTAGCAATTCGATATTTCCAGAGGAGAAGTTTCATAAGATTAGATTTACAACTCTTAATGCCTTTTTGGCAATGCTGTTACATTGAGCTCTGGTGCTTAGGTCATTTGATATGAGAACTCCAAGGTCCTTGACAGAGTGAGGATCATCAACGAGGTCATATCTACCTAGTTTGTATTTGGTGTACTGATTTTTTTTTACCAATTTGTTGGTCAAGATTTGGAGTTGTCAGATGTTTGACCATTCAGACACATAATCAAGGTTGCTTTGAAGGACAGTAGCATTGTCAGTGGTGTTGAATAGTTTTACGTCATCCCCAAAGAGGATGCAGTTGCTTATAAGGTGATCACAAAGGTCAATTATGTGGAGTATAAAGAGTGTGGGTCCTAGAATGCTGCCTTGGGGGACACCGCTGTTAACTGGAGCAGGGTTTGATATAGCTATTTTTACTATTTGTTACCTGTTTGATAGGAACACAGTAATCCACTTATGGAGGGATCCAGAAATGCCATAAGAGTTTAGTTTTAACAGTAGTTTGTCATGTACCAGTGATCCAAAGGCTTTGCAGAAGTCTATGTAAATTGCTTTACCCTGGTCGAGTAGAGTAGTCCATATGTTTTTGCAGTGTAGGAGTTGTAGATTGCAGGACAATTTTTTCCTGAAACCAAATTGTGTTTTGGAGAGTAGGTTGTTTGACTCTAAGTGGAGAGTGATGAATTAGTTAGTGATTGATTCTATGACTTCGCACATGACACAACACAGTGAGATTGATCTGTAGTTTTCAACCAGGCTGGGGTCACCTTTTTTGAAGATAGGGATGACCATAGCTAAGGACCATAGGTTTGGTAAGGATGAATGATATCTGAATGATATCTCATATATAATGCTTAGGGGTTCCGCTATGGCAGAGGCGAGCTTTTTTAAGTATGCACATAATCCATCGGGGCCAATAGATAGGGATGGTTTTAGGTTTCGTAGTGCCTTTTCTACATTATCTTCTGTAAAGTCAATATGTAGTAGGTCATTACAGTTAGTTGTGGTACGACTAGGAAATGTGGAGCATGAACCATTGCTGTTTACAAAGACTGAACTGAAGAATGTGTTGAAGAAATTGGCTTTAACAACAGACTCATTGCAGTCTTTCCCATTTGGTCCTTTTAGGGGTGGGATGGTTTTTGACAGGTTGATGGTTTTTGAAGTTTGGTGTTAACAAAATTGTAGAAGGTGTGGGTGGATTTAGTACATAGGAGGTTTTCCTCTTGCTTGCAGTGGTAATTTGTGCATTCTGCCTTTATATGTCGGCATAGGGTGTTG
The DNA here is from genome assembly GCF_049901735.1 of Notechis scutatus. Taxonomy (NCBI): domain Eukaryota; kingdom Metazoa; phylum Chordata; class Lepidosauria; order Squamata; family Elapidae; genus Notechis; species Notechis scutatus. The sequence continues at coordinate 7,344,354 of NC_142014.1, forward strand.
TATTGGTTTTTAAAGTTTGCTATGTAGCTAGTTTTGTTTTTTTATGCCAAAGCGATCTTTTTTTAAAATTAAAGTTACCTTATTGTTATGGGTATTTTTTTTGGGGGGGGGGCATTATTAATGGCACATATAGTTTAATGACTCTTTCAAGTTCAAACAAGAATGCATTATAATGGTCTTCTGTAATATTACAGCTAGAGAACAGAATGTGCCAATCAAGAGATAATAGGTCAGCATCTATGAAATCATAGTTGGCTTTTTTGAAGTTGTATTTTGGGGAATCCATCATTATGATCTTTGTGAGGTCATAAATTGAGACAGAAGTCTATCATACTGTGGTCACTGTTAGAAAAAGGTTCTTGTATTTGTAGGCCATATATCGAGTTTGAGCTGTTGCAGAAGATAAGGTCTACTCTAGGCAGTTATTGAGTCTAGTGTTGTTAGTTACTAATTGATCCAGTCCCAGTGTAGTAACAGCATTGTACAGGGTTGCATGTATGGGTTTGGATGTACATTCATTTAGTGTCCAATTTATAAGAGGTAGATTGAAGTCACCAAGGAAAATAAGAGGGTGAGGGCAAGAGGCAGCCCACATTAACAGTGAAGTTAGCTTGTTTGCATGAACTATGTTATAATCCAGGGCTCTGTAACATAGTAACAAGCGGATTGTGGCATTTGAGGGCAGTTCACAGACGATGGTCTCTGGGAGAGCAAATTCCTGTGTAATTTGAATCTTTTTTAGATTTATATCCTCCTCTACGGATTTCACGATCTGACCGATAAACGTGATATTCGCTGACTGTGCTAATGGAGTCTGGAAAAGATGCATTTAACCATGTCTCACAGACAAATATAATGTTGAATGTGGTCGTGCCTAATAAGATGAGGAATTCATGCATTTTGTTTGCAAATGAGTAGTTTGGATTTTAGATATGTAGTAGTGGGTCTGGAGGAAGTAAGGGGCATGCATGCCTAACGTTGGATGATGGGGTGATGTTTATTGGGATGTAAGTTGAAGGTCTTGCTTTTGATACATTCTGTGTGGTAGTCAATGTATAGGTTAGTATTTCCTTGTTCATGGAGTCTTTTGAGCTCAGAGTGCAGCTCATGGGATCGTACATGTTGCTGTCAGGTTAGGTCAGGGCGAGAACAGAGGTTCTTATGGTTGGTGTTGCTTTTGTCAAGTGAATTTATAATATAAATGAATTTACGTTTGCTTGATGCATTTTTGCAAATGACTCTGCCGAAGTGTGGGGCCACCGAGCCGTCTATGTTTTTGAACTCTGGGCCAATGTGGGAAATGTCAAATATTTCATCAGGGGAGATGGTTGATGCTTGATAGTCCCTGATGATGTTGTGGACAATTGTGATGCCATCATTGTCATTGATGTCCTCTAGACCAAATAAGATGGCATTTGGACTCTTCCGTTCACGCTCGACAGCTTCTCTGATGAGGATTGGGATATCATTATTTGTTGGATTTGTGTTTGTTTGTGGATTGGGGTTGTGGTTGTTGGGTAGAGATGTGGTTTGTAGCTATTGGATGTTCGGGCTTTTGTGTTGTGTCATTTTTTTCAAGGTTAGTTAATTTTTTTTTTAAAGTGTCCAGGGATGCTACTATGGTGTCAAGGGATGTTATTCCTGTTTCTATGGTATCAACTCTTTTGAACAGGACAATATATTTGTCCAGTTTGGGTCTGCATGATGGGCAGAAATATTGAAATGCATGGTTGGATGATTCTAGGATTTGAGTCATTTGCTTGGGTAATCCCAAGCAGCCATGGTGAGCGTAGTTGTCACACAGAAAACATTAGGTGGAATTTTCATTATCTTTTAGAGTTTCATTACAAATAAGCCATGTTCAGAAGTCCTGTGGTTCATTGGTGGGGATTTCTTTCTCTTAAGGAGAACATTCCTAACAGTGAGAACAATTAACCAATGGAACAGCTTGCCTTCAGAAATTGTTGGTGCTTCATCACTGGAGATTTTTAAGAAGAGACTGGAGAGCCACTTGTCTGAAGTTGTCAAGGACCTAGGAGTACTCATTTCAAAAGATGTAAGCCCCAGAGTTCACCGTAACAGCATTGCCAAAAAAGCATTAAGAGTTGTTAATCTAATTTTGCAAAGCTTCTTCTCTGGTAACATTGTACTGCAAACCAGGCATACAAAACCTTCATCAGACCAATTCTCGAATGCAGCTCACCTGCCTGGAATCCACACTGTATAACAGACATTAATACAATTGAACGAGTCCAAATGTATTTAATGAGAAGAGTACTCCACTCCTCTGCTCGTAGTAGAATACCTTATGCTACCAGGCTTGAAATTTTGGACCTGGACAACCTAGAACTAAACCGCCTACGGTCTGATCCAAGCTTAGCACACAAAATTGTCTGCTACAATGTTCTACCTGTCAACGACTACTTCAGCTTCAACTGCAATAATACATGGGAAAACAATAGATACAAACTCAAAGTAAACTGCTCCAAACTCGATTGCAGAAAATATGTCCAGCAACAGAGTGGTCAATGCCTGAAACTCACTACTTGACTCTGTTGTTACATCCTCAAACCCCCAAAACTTTAACCTTAAACTGTTTACTGTGGACCTCACTCCATTCCTAAGAGGTTTGTAAGGGGGCTGTCAGCTGATGCTCCATTCAAAATCCAAGAAAGAAATACTTAGACGCCTTTAATCAGAGAAAAGATATCTTTTACTGGAAATCAAGTGGTAGCAACAAAAGAATTCTGAATCTGAGAAAATGCATCTCTTAATTGTGCAGTCAAATCATTTGATAAATCAACCTCCTTCTTTTTCTGGGCTCTGGTAACCACTGGAGCTGCCAACTGTTTGGTTGGGACAATCGGCCATACCACTTCTTGGCGAGCACTATTATATTGAGGTAATCTAGATAAAGCATCCGCCATGAAGTTCTTCCCCCCTGGAATGTACTTCAATGAAAAATTAAAGCGCTTAAAGTACTGCACCCAGTGCACTTGCTTGGGAGAAAGCTTCCGAGGCATTTTCAAAGCCTCCAAATTTTTATGATCCGTCCACACCTCAAATGGGTGTTTTGCCCCTTCCAAGAAATGCCTCCAGGTTAACAGAGCCCAGAAAAAGAAGGAGGTTGATTTATCAAATGCTGCACAATTAAGAGATGCTCTAAAACTTGATGATTGGTTCCTTGCTCACTCAAATAACTGTACAGTTAGAGATGGATTGGCATGGGGTGGGGGCCAAATTATATGTGCCAGCGAAGCTGAGAAATCAAATATTACAGCAAGCTCATGACTCTAAAGCCGCTGGACATTTTGGATTCGTGAAAACCTTACACTTGGTTAAAAGGCAATTTTGGTGGCCTACCTTGAAAAAGGACATTGAGACTTATGTAGCTTTTGTTGCTACCACTTGATTTCCAGTAAAAGATATCTTTTCTCTGATTAAAGGAGTCTAAGTATTTCTTTCTTGGATTTTGAATGGAGCACCAGCTGACATTATTCTGAATCTGAGAAAATGGGCGCGTAAATCACATGTACAAAGTAATGGCAATGTTCCCACCCCCAATAGTTCAATTGGCTCATCCAATTAAAAGTTCATCAAGTGGGCATCTCCAGGTGGTGATTAGGCTTCTGTCCATTGACCTTGACATAGTTTGATAAAGGGTTGCAGCTGCGCATAGCATAGGATAGAAACCTAAGCAAGAATGTACCTCCCCCCAGTTTATACAGTTCTGGTTTGTAACACCTCCAGCTCACTTCCCATAACCATTCTCCCTCTCCTCCCCCCATTACTTATGACAGCCGAAGGATGCAAAGCAAAGGGAAAAAATCTTGAAGGCTGACAGGGGCATGCATAAGCGCACCATCCCTGTCCTACTGTTCTCATTTATTCATACTCATTTATTATGTATTATGCATTTATACCTATTTATACTTATATGTTTATATGTTGTTTATACTTATACTTGTTTTCTCATGCATGCTTGACAAACAAACAAACAAACAAAATAAATAAATGGTATAGGGGCTCCTGCTTGAACAGGGGATTGGACTAGAAGACCTCCAAAGTCTATTCCAGCTCTATTCTATTCTACTTCCCTTTCCCAAAATTGGGAATTTTCCTTATCAGCCACATGGAATTTAACAACAAATATTGAGTGCATCTCTACATATTCTCTGGCCATTAGCTACACTAACTAGGTTTTGTGGGAGTTTCTAGCAATATTTGCAGGGCTGTTATTTATCCATAACTGAAGGTGCAAAATAAAAATATTTATAAACATTAAATAATAGCCAGAAGCAATGTAGTTCATCCCCAACTCTGCAATACTTCTAAAAGAAATCTGTTCTCACTGTCCATATCTACATATCATTGCTTCAAATTAACTCTTTCTCAGTCAAATACACTTTCACAACTCATCATTTCCCCCAATTTCTCTCTACTATGTTATACCATGTTGCATATGAACTATGGAGCATCAACCTCAAGCTATTTTTCAACAGTTTTTGGGCAGTAGTTGGCTGAATTCAGCATTAAACGGTTTTCCTTTTATGTTAATGATTTTGTTAATAGTGCCCCATTACACTGCAATACCGATCTATCTTATACCTATCATTTCTAGTGCTACAGGAAGCAATAGATCAAATCCATTTAAAATTACAGTGCCACTGCAGGGCTGACCGCACACAAACAGAATTCATTAATTTTCAGCCCTTCCAAAGGCTTGAAGAAAGCTTATTTCTTTATAGGAGATAAACCACAAGTAATGTAGTTTTATATGAATTTGCCAGAAAACTACATCAATTTGTTATTTTAAATACTTATTTATTTTAAAATCTATAAAATTGCTACTAATAAAATATTGAACTGATTATAACATCTTCTGGAATTAATCCGTATTGGTTTATGCATTCTTTTTTATTTGTTCTTCAGAAACCAGTCCATAGGCTGTTCCAAAGGATATGACTTCTTTCTGTCCTACCAGCTTGATGGACTGTTATTTAATAGCTTTTGTTGGCCACTGAGGATCATTTCACAATTTACCCCAAAGACTGGTGGGTTCTGGTGGTGCAGCTGGACCTAAGCTTTCGTGGCGTTCCTATATTTAATTATATGGTGAGAGAGAAGAAGTCAAGGAAGGTGAGAGCAGTTGGGATGCAAGATTATGATTTTTGCAAACTGCTTTTCTTCAGGGCACTCTGAAATGGAAAATACCTTGTCAATTTCCTGTTGTTTCTTTTATGGGAGGCTGTCATCGACAACAAGCTAACAGGCAATGGTGGGAGTAGATAATAAAAATAAAGTCTTCATAATGCTTTTGTTTGCTGTCAGCCTCTACTGAGCTTCAGGAAGATCTAACAAATGGGGAAATCAAAGCTTTTTGACTACACCTGTATTCCAATATAAAATCCTAATAGCTAAATACTAAAAAGGAAACATTGTTCAAGCGACCATGAAAATAAAATATATCCATTATTTTAGATGGGTGGATTACTTTCATTAGTAGTTATGTGTAAACACAAGGAATGATATTGCTTGTGTTTTTCTTACTCCATTGACCAATTTTTCCAGATTTGTATTTATATTTAAATTCCCACTTCCTGGTTTTTTTAATTGATTGAATTAAACCTACCTTTCTACTGCTGGACAATCAAAGCTGCAAGGAGCATAATATAAATAACATCATTGTATACTTGTGTCTGTATATATATGCACATATATTTAAAAAAACGATTAAAAAACTTAAATTGTTAATTTTCCATTCAACGAGCTGGCTTCTTTTACTTATATTAAGTCCTTCTTTTGAGTGGACCTACAAAAAAATTTACTTAAAAACCAATATGTATTATTTATTTAATTTGATTTATAACTTGCTTTTCTACTGTGGTAATATAAGATTAAGTACTATATTACTTAATCAGTGAAAATGGGTCTAAATTCCAAAAATGTGTATGTTATCTATTTTTTAAACCCATTTTTTTCAACTAATAAAAATATAGGGCACTGGAGTAATTTTCTTTTAAATTTGAAATGTTTATGTATTTTACTAATTGAGATATTGAGATATACAAGTGGTATGCTCATATTTTTCCAATATTTTTACTGTTTTCCTTTACATTATGTTACTAATAATGTTGCCTTTTTATATTTGTTTACACTTTGTTTTAGCTAGGGATTTAAAGCTTAGAAATGAATAAATACAGTTACAGGATAATTAGTATTGGTTGTGGTATTATAAACCTATATCAGCTTGTACCAGCTTTATTCTTAGTACAACTCATTGTAGATGATTGCAAACAATTTTCAACAAATTATCAACTTTTGTAATATAAAGTTTGTAAATTAGAATTTCTAGCAGCAGTCACTCTTAACTATCCATGAATATAATATTGCCATATATGGGAATTGGTCCTCAAGAGTGTTACAAGATGGTGAACACCACATCAATCGACTCGGAAAGTTCAGGATGTCTTTAAAATTTAGCTTGGCAAAACAGAGAGGAAGTAGTGTGGATAAACTCTTCCTTTTAGAAT